>NW_004955490.1:3752765-3776982 GCF_000276665.1 Chinchilla lanigera
CATATCACAGCGATGTATGTGCACCTATGTTCACAGCAGTGCAATTTGTAATTGCTAAATTTTGGAAGCAACCCAAATGTCCATCCACTGAGGACTGGATAAAAAAAAATTGTAGTACTTTTATATAATGGATTATTACTCAGCTATAGAGAAAGATAAGCTCGAGGCTTTTATAGGTAAATCGTTACAAGTAGAGACCATACTCAAAGTGAAATAAATCAGACTTGCATATGTAAGCATCACATTCTCTCACTAGTGTAAGACCTGAAAGAGCGAATAAAAACTAGAAAGTATGACAGACATTGTGAACCGAAAGGAGAATGCTCAAAGTAAAAGGCAACTGTGATGTGGGAAAAGAGAAGGGAAAGAAGAGAAAATTATGTAAGTATGTATATACAGGATAGCTAACATAGGTGTTCTGCTGTCTTCTATTGCTCTACAGAAAGGAACAGTTAATGATTACTTGTTTAATCAATCTTGTGTGTCTCTAGTTGTTTTCCTGAGAAACCTCTTTGAAGTTATCAAGAAGTAATACAAAAACCATGGCTAATTTCCTACAACTTTGTCTGTAACTCTGTATTCTTTTTATTGTTCTTACGCTATTTTGTAAATGGATGTCTGTCTGTTAAAAAAAAGAAAGCAGGAAGAGAAAGTATAGAATATATAAAAGACTTTTAATATGGCTAGTCAAAAAATAAGACAAGCAAATTATTTGTCAGCAGAAAACGTCTTTTTGGGGGAGAGGGGTCAGACATGGGTCTCGCTATGTAGTCTGGATTGATATTGAACTCACTCTGTAACTCAAACTGGTATTGAACTTCCTAAGTACTCAAGGTGACCTCAAACTCACAGTGAACCCCCTGCCTAAGCCTCTTGAGTGCTAGGATTACAGATGTGCACACCACACCTGGCTAGCAGAAAACTTGTAAGCCAAGAAATAATGGAATTATATAGTGAATTACTTAAAAAAACATGAAGACTATACCTAGCAATGCTGGTCTTCAGGAACAAAAGAGATAAAGACTTACCACAAAAACAAAAGCTGAAGGAGTTCATTATCAGTTCTGAATGAAAGGAATGTTATCTTTAATGTAAAGGTTATTAGAAAAACTAACTATGAGAGTTTTCTAAGGCTTATGTAAGATTTAAAATAAGATATAAATAGTGATATTTTAAAAATGAAATGGATAGGAATCAAGTCACATCATAGCTTCTCTTTTTTTGAAATCAAAGATTTTTACCAGCTCAAACATAATCTCTTATAACTATGTTTTTTAAGCTTCATGGTAACCAGAAAGCAAAATGATATAGTAACTAAAACAAGAAGTAAAAAGTAAGGAATAAAAGCATATCACTAGATATAATTATAATTCAGAGGCTGCTTCTTGCCAACCCAACATCCGGTCTTATCTTCCTTCTTAGTAACAGGGACCTACCTAATATTTCCGTGGGCATATTGACACCCAAAATAAGAGACTACATTTTCCAGCCTCCCTCACTGCTAGCAACGCAGTGTTCTGGCTCTTGTGATGTATGTGTGTGCAGCAGAGGCATCTCCCTTTCTTCTCCCTTCCTCCTATGTGGAATGTAAATATGATAGCTTGAGTTATAAAAACCATTTTAGACTATGAAGGAGTACAGATGCTCCTCAACTTACAATAGAGTTAGGTCTAGATAAACACATTGCAAACTGAAAATACTGTAAATTGAAGACATATTTAATGCACTTAACCTACCAAACATTGTAGCTTAGCAACACAATCCACTCTGGAGTATAAATGATTTCACCTCATGACCAGATGGCTGACAGGGGGCTGTGGTTCACTGGCACTTTCCAATGTTTTGAGAGAATATCATGCTATGTATTGCTAGCCCAAGAAAAGATCAAAATAAAAATTTGAAGCATAGTTCCTACTGACTGCATATCATTTTCACACCACCATAAAGTCAAAAATCATTAGTTGAACAGTTGTTAAGTTGAGAACCATCTGTACACTAATGATAGCAGATTGGCAAGACATACAGCCTGGAATAATTACATTCAGGCTTCTTTACTATAGGGAGAAATAAGCCACTATCCAATCTAAGCCTCTGTTATTTTAGGTTTTGCCATGTACACCATCAAAATTAATACTAAGTAATACAGTATGGTAATGTCTCCCACTAAGATTTAATGTTGTTAATTTCTCCTTGTAATGGTCTTTGCTTTATAAACTGTTATGCTATATCTTTCAAAGTAAAAATCTTCATAACATACATATTTACAGTAGATTTTAAACTTCTGTCAATAGAAAAGCTTTTTCTAATTGTGTCTTGCTTTTTATTTTTAATTCATCTAATATTAATTTTTTTTTTTTTTTTTTGGTTTTTCTCCGGTACCGGGAACCAAACTCACGACCTTGCGCTTGCCAGGCAGGCGCTTTTGCCGCTGAGCTAAATCCCCAGCCCCCATCTAATATTAATTTTACTATCATATTTTGATTCATCAACAATGTTTCTAATAAAGTCTTTTAATCTTTAAGCCATTCTAATATTTTTTGAGTCCTACCACTGTTCCAAACTGCTCTTGTCAAGGTTCTTCTGCTACTAAATTCCAGTAGTCTGTTTTCATTATACTTTATCTTTCTGGAACATCTCACACTCTTGTTTTATCAATATACTATTTTCTTCTGCCTGTCTGCCAGAAGTTCAGGGCCATATTTTTGATTACCTAGTGGAATGTCCCAGAGCCATCTAAAATTGAATTGTTATTCCCCCTTAAACTTGTATCCTTCAGTATTCTTAACTTTGGTTAGTATTTACATAGCCAAGCTTGATATCATCCTTCATTCTTGTTTCTACTTCATTCTATACTGTATCCCCAACTAGTTCTATCAATTCTGTCTCAAAAATGTATTTTAAACTCTATCATTAAAAGTGCTTCAGTTCAGAACCTCACTGACTATTCAAAGATCTTCACTCCATTCCTTTGTCTCTTCTTTGCCCTTCATAAAGATAATAACTCTATTCTCTAAAACAAAACAAATCCACTTTGCTTTAAAACTTCTATTAATTCTCCACTATCAAACTCTTAATATGGTATACAAATTCCTTGACAGTGTGACACATTCCCTCTCCTTGTTCGTCTTCTGCAACACTTTCCCCATACATTTCTTGTGCTTCAAATACAGTAGACTGCATACAGCATTAGAAAATATGTTTTTTGTAAAGGCTTTCGTGGCTCCATTGTTTGACAGATTCACTCTAAATAGAATATCTCCCCTGTCACACTCTATTAGTCCTTCAAGTACTAGTTAAAATGTCACCGCTTTCATGAAACCTTCCCTGACTGTCCCAGTAAAAATTAAAAATTAGTCACTCTCTCCATTTTAGACTATTAGTATGGCTTTTATCTAGATGTCCCCCAAAAGTCACTTGCAGTCATAATGGGGCTATTAAATGTGGCTGGATCTAGGGTGTGTAATTCTGGGACTGATTCATGGTAGGATGCTAGGATTAAGGCTGCCCCACCCTGGGTGTGAGTGCTACCAACCCGAAGGGTGGGTAGCCTGTTTAGGATGTAAGGGACACAAAGAGGTTTGCTGCTTATCACTTGCTGCTCGCTGCTTTTGCTGTCTCCTGCCTGCAATGAAATGTTTCTCCTTTGTGATGCCCCTCTGCCATGGAGCCAGTTGGTTACAGACTGAAACCTCTCCAAACTGTGAGCCAAAAATATACCTTTACTTGTTTAACTTTGGGAGTTGGGCAATTTGTCTCAGCAGCAAGAAAATTAGTTAAGACAGCTACCAATAATTTGCCCATAGTACTGCTATAGCATTAATCATGTATGGCTGTCTTTTGCAGCACCTATTTCTCCCTTCCAGGCCACGAGCTTCTTGAAACCAGAAATTGTCTTATATAAACTGAAATCTAGCACAGTCCATGGCTCAAAAAAGGACCAACAGCTAGGTCCAAATTAGAAGGGAATTTCTGACCCTCAAAATATCTAGCCCCTCCTACCTTACTAATGACTAAAATTCTACCTTTTAGGTGTTAGTTTTAAGATACACAACATTGTAAAAATATGTCCCTAGGACTCAGGCTTCTGTTAAGTTGGGCAATATGTGAAAGTTGACTTTTACCTGCAATTATTTAGGTCCAGGTACTAATCTATGGATTCTTCAGCTATTAACTATTCTGTTATTAACCCACCTAAATCCATAATAAGCCTCCGAGGTAGGTGCTGTTATCTTACCATTTTACAAATGAAAAACTGAAGCACAGAAGCTATTTAACTTGGCAACTATCCCTTGAAATAAATACAGATTTCAGGCTCAAACAGTTTGGCTCCAGATTCCATACAACCTCTGGTACTTTAAAGTTCAGGCCATTTAACTAAATAGCCTTCTAACATTTAGATAAAGAGCATTGTATTTAGCTATTCTCATTGTTTTTATACAACCATCTCCCACATTCTCACCATCACTCCACCATCTCTTTCTTCCACTCATTGAAAACTTGAAATCCTTGACTCTCTCTACACACTAACTCCTGTCATCACCTAGGTAACATTGAAGGTAATATGGAAAATTTTCAGCCCACAATGTGATCTTTAGTTATATTTTCAAACATCTCCTCCTCAATAACTGTACTTCAGTTTTTCACTCTCAAAACCACACCCTTGACTTTGTCAGAACTAACAACTGCTCCTTGTCTTCAATGAAGAATCCTAACTCCATTTTCTTAAGACCTGTTCCTACTTTTCCACTTCATGCATTCTATCATTGTCAAGAGAATATGGGTCTTCTAACTCATTGGGACCACCAGTTCACTAAACCCTCTATTTTTTCCTATCTGTAGCTTTCCCATGTCCTCACTTGCTTTGTATAAAGCTTGGGTTAAATGAACAATCACATCCTTAGCTCCCTTAGTCCACTGAATTTCTATAACGCATACCTAGCAAAACATTAAATAAATTAATCATCTCTCTTGCCCACATCTGCACTCAGTCTGCTGAGCAATGTTAGAATTACCAGCCTGCCCTCAAAAGTGTGACTCCAGGCTCCTTCCTTAACTGGCTCTATCAGTCTCAAAATTACCCTTTCCACTTGCCTTAAAACTTCAAGTCCAATTCCTCACACCTTAAGCACTCTCAGCAAGCAGTTTCACTTCTCCTACTACTCCACAGAAAATATAAAATGGTCAGAAGTAAACTGCTTAGCTTTGTACTATGAAACCTAACAACTTATCTGAATCCACACTAATATATTTAGCTTCTTTCATGTTGCAATGGAACAGTTTTCCTCCCCTCTCTAAGGCTAATCTTGTCCCTTTCTTGAGGACACTAGTATACAGCCTCCTCTCTTTTCTCTCCCTTTGTACTGGTTCTCTGTTGTCAGCACTTAACATCTCAAACGTTCTTCCATCTTTAAAATAAAGAAATCCTAACCACCTTTGACTCTACATGCCTTACTGATTAGTCTTCACTTCTTTTCTTCCAAATCATTTGAACAAGCTGTTTAAGCTTATTGTTTCAATTTGCTCACTTCCAGGCTATTCTAAGTAAAATTAAACTCTTGTTCCTATGGGAGAGGGATGGTCAGCCCATTGACCTGTGGGACGGAAGGTGCATCATAGCTGAGATATGGACCTGCAGCTCCATCATGCAGAGTAACACAGAGCAGCCCCATATCACCCTCATCAGCCAGCTCAGTGGCTCCATCACCCCTAAGGTGTGGCCAAACATAGGCAAGTATGAGCTGTTTGAGAAGCTGGACCTGATCAAGGTACAGAGCAGAAGGGGAAGGATAGGCTGAAGGCCTATGTGCATGACTCACATGCACTAGATCTCATAGACCAACTGCTGGCCCTGGACCTCAGGCAGTGTGTCAACAGGGACAAAGTCCTCCACCACGACTTTTTCTGGTCTGACCCCATGCCATCAGACCTCAAGGGCATGCTACCCACCCACCTGACATCCATGTCTGAGTAGTTGGTGCTCCTACTGGAAAGGCAGCCACATCATCCAACAGACTACCAACCAGAATCACAGCCCAGGCACCACCAATCAAGACAGAGTTCAAGCACATCTTTTGATGGGCCAGACCTGCTCCTCTTTAGCACTGTTTTATGTTTTCTTCTGCTATGTGACTTGTGCTCTAGAAACCATGGGTCATTTGAGTTCTTTCTCTACCACTTTTACTTAATCCCTGCCTAGGCACTGAAAGCAGCCAGTCGAGTAGACTGAAGTGGCGAGTTGGCTGAAGGCCAGGAGTGCATGGGATGCTGTGCTCTGTTCCTGGGTTTCCCGATGATGCCTGTGCCAGAGAGTCTCCACTTACCTTAGGACAAGAAGTGGAGCAAGAGAGGCTCACAGAGCAGTGACGTCCTAAGAACTCCAACATGATAGGAAGACGGGACAGGTCCCTTCCTGTCCTTGAGATGAGAAATGTGTGAGAGAAGTAGAGATAGCCTTAGGAATGGACTGCTCTTGGCCGGGGTCTCTGAAGGACCAGGTCCAATGAGAACTGTTGGTTTCCTGAGTAGGAGAATTTTATCATGTTTTTTACCTCGGTTGTTCAGAGACATCCATTGACAGCCTTTTCTTAACTACCCAATCTTTAAATATTGGAGGACTCCACCACTCAGCTGTCTTTTCTCTTCTATTTATACTTTCTCCCTAGGTGATATCATTCCATCACATAGCTTTAAATAACCTCTGTATACTGGCAACTTCCAATCTTGTCACTGACCTTGACCTCTCTTTTGAGCTCCAGATTTATATGTCTGACTCTCCAGCATCTCCCTTGAGATGTCTCAAAGGCATCTTAAACTCTCCATAGCCTAAACTGTACTCAGATCCTGCCTTTCAAATTTTCATATCTTTCAGGTGTCCCATTACAGTGAAATCATATCATTTACTTGTTCAAGTCAGAAACTTGGAAGTCATCTTTGAAGTATTACTCTATATTACCTACCACAACCCATCACTAAGCTTTATTGATTATGTTTCTTAACTGTATTATATTCAGTAATCCTCTCCACATCTGAACTGTCATTGTTTTATTCAAAACCACCCATTAATTCTACCTTATATTACTTCAGTATCCTCTTAACTAGTCTTTCTGTCTTTACTCCTCCTTCTCTTCAATCCATTCTCCATAGCCAAATTCTTCCAACATGGATATTTGGTTACATAACTCCTTCAGTGACTTCAAGTTGTTCTTATGATGAAGTCTAAAGATCCTGGCATGGCAACAAATCCTTGTATTGTCCCAAATAAATGATAATATAGTCTGTGACTATTCTTGTTATTTTTTTCTCCTTTGACTCTATATGTCAGTTGCATCCATTTTCTTTCACTTCCTAGACCATACTCCTTTTGCCTAAATGCTCCATGTTCTATAATTTTTGTGAAGAATATTTTCCAAAATCTTCTTCACCTGATTAAATCTTACTCATTATGTATGTTGCACCTTTAAATAACATATATTTATCTAATATAGGTGGTGGGCTCATATCAGATCCTGCTATCAAATACTTCCTCCATTCACAGGACCATCACACATTTTTTTTCAATTAGTAATTTATCAGCTATCTTCTGTACTAGATTATAGGTGCTATAAGAATAGATATTAACAGAAGTAGATAAAGTTTGAAGCATAAATTCTGACACATGAGGTATTTGACAAATACTTGAGGAAAGAAAGAAAGTTTCTTGAAGAATGAACACACAGGCAAAGGAAGCATCATACTGAGATTAACATTAACAATAAGCATTGCTAAGTCATTGATGGACTCTTTCCTAATATGAGAGGCTCAATATATCTTGTCAGTGAATGGGCGGAAAGTAATTGAAACCTGATTAGAGAGGGCTGGCAGTTTTCACCATATGAACTGGTAGTGCAAGTGAAGTTATTAAAGAGCCTTAATGAGGGCAGTGGTGTAGTTTAAAAGATGCTTCTAGATTTTTAAGCAGTGTGTATTGAAGATTCCAAAACCCAAGGCAAAGAAACTACTCAGATGTCTCTTCTAATTATGTATATGTAAAGTAATTAATATAGTAGTAATGGAAATGGAGAGAAAGAATCAAATCCATGTGAAAGAGAGGAATTGCCAAAATTGTCAATTACTTACTGATTTTATGGGAATAGGAAGCTAAGGGAGATGAAAGAGGCCAAGATAAATTTGAACCCGGAGAACTGGGATAATAAAAGTTCTAATTGTATTTAGTTTATTTAAGTGAAAAGGATGTTCTACAGGAAAGGCAATTAATTTCAGAACCAGAATTTGAACCAAAGGCTGAACACTGGAGTGGTTGGATGCAGGGAGGAAGATGACTAGAGAGCTTGATTTTCTTGCCAGTATGAGAAAAAGAGGAAACAGGTATAAAGGGAGCTAAGGAGGATTTATTTCACAGTTATTACATAAACACAAATGCATGAAGAATAGATTTACAGCTTTCTTATATTGGTCCTTTACCAGGTAGAATTATATAGCAGAAGGGAAAATCAACAAACCATATAAGAAGGTCACAACAAAGAAACTGAGGAATAAAAAACATTGACACATAGAAATAAAATAGCAATGTGACAGAGGTAAGCTTTCTTTATCAGTAATTACTTTAAATGTAAAATGCTTATACTCTCCAATTAAAAGGCAGAAGTTGACAGAATAGAATTTAAAAGCATGATGCATCAAAATGATGTCTAAAAAAGAGACATACTTTAGATGCAAAGACACAAATAGGTTAAAATGAAAGTTAGAAAAGTTATCCCATGTGAATAACTAACAAAGTTAGTTAGTATGTCAGACAAAATAAACCTTTAGATCAAAATTGTCACAAGAGAAAAAAAGAATTATATACTAATAAAAAAGCCAGTTCATCAAGAAGATGCATAGATGATAGAAGGATAGATATAGATCTATAGATGATAAAGACAGAGCCAAAGATAGATATATCAAACAACAGAGACCCAAATATAAATGAATAAAAGTATACTTCAATACCTTGGTTTCCATAATGTACAGATGAAAACTCCATAAAGAAATAGAGCACTCGAAAAATACTCTAAGCCAACTAGATATAAAAGACATGCAGATAGACTTTAAGAGTATTACAAGACTGGTTCCAGACCACACAGCACAGTGAAAATCACAATAAAGTGATTCACATGAATTTCTTTCCTTTTCTAGTGCACATAACAATATTGCTTATATTGTACTATGGTCTATTAAATATTCAATAGCATTATGTCTAAAAGAACAATTTATACACCCTAATTTAAAAAATACTTTGCTGGAGATCCAACCTCTCTGCTATCTGTAGCAAGACATGCCAGTTCCTTTCTTCCTTCAGAAAAATTGAAGAACATCTTAGCATCCAGTCTGTAATCTGTTGCCAAAATTTTGAAGGTAGCAATTTATTCCCTACCCCTCTATTCTCTGAGAAAGAAATAGTAACCCAAAATGCCTGTAGAAGTTTTCATAGAAATCAAAATAGCTCTGTGTAAGAGTCAACACTCATCTTTATAGCAACAGCTCTATAAAGTACAGAGCATCCTCCTATCAAGCTGGCAGTAAACTGAGCTGCAGAGACTTTAAATAATATCAAAGGCAAACTGGCCAGGCAACAGTGCCAGTAAAAAAAACGGCATTTTGGTTGTCAAGTGGCATAATCTTAAACACATTATACATTGAGTAATGGGCTTAGAGGTTTTCTTGTTACCAACACCACTCTAGAAAACATTCCTTCAAAAATATTTCAATTATGTGGCTTCTTTTAGAAAATAAGATCCTTAAAGGCACAAAATGTATTCAAAGACCTTTAGTTCTCTGAAAAACACATACCTGTATAAGGGGTGTAAACCAAGGAGCCTGAATCTCCTAATGACCTCTGCATAGTTAACAAAACTGGTTACTACTCTCTGTAAGCTGGTGCTATGGGAGGCTCTTCCCTTATAACAGTGATACAGCCACTGTTTTATTGTTGCTATTTTGTTTAGTTGCAGTTTTTGTTGAAGCTTTGTATTCTTCACTGTCCTTGTGAATATCTGCTGCAAGATGATAAATCTTTCCTGTTCTGAGGATGGATATGATTTCTAGAAAAAGACTAAACTTATTTAGAATTAAATCTTACCAGTAGGGTAGACAAGCAGGTCCTATTTAATTGTTTAAAATAATTTTGTACCTGGAGAACAATGAATATTTATAGACTAGCAATGACAACAGAATGAAAATTAAATACACAGTTTTATTCTTAGAAAAATTCTTTATTGACAAAAAATTTGATGATCATCTAAGTCTTTAGCAAGTTCTAATAGTTTTGCTCTTGGAGGTTTTTATCTCTGTTTTGATAGCTGCTGTTGCTTAAGGGTGCAGTGGCTTTTGGAATTTCTTAAAATAAACACGCTTGCCTCATTGATTGACTCCTTTCAGGAAATATTTCTTTGTAGCACATGATGCTATTTGATAACATTTTACTTACAGAACTTTTTTCAAAATTGGAATCTGTCCTCCAAGTCCCTGCTGTTTGCTTTATCAATTAATTTTATTTGATGGACTAAATCCTCTGTTGTCATTTCAACAGCATTCAAGCCATCTTCACTAAGAGGACATTCCATCTCAAAGCATTTGTATTGGAAGGAGATGCCATCTCAAAGCATCTTTATTGGAAGGAGATTCCATCTCAAGAGGTCACTTCCTTTGCTCTTCCTTAGAAGCAGCTCCTCATCCATTAATATTTGCTCATGAGATTGCAGCAATTCAGTCACATCTCCAGGCTCCACTTATTACTGTAGTTCCTTTTCTCTTTCCACCACATTTGCAAGTATTTCCTACACTGTTAAGCTCTTACAAATAATATAGACTCAGAGGAAATTTTCTTCCTAACTAATCTGATGAGACCAACATTTTTTTGATACCAAAGCCAGAACAGTATGTGCTCAATACTTAAAACTATAGACCAATACTCCTTATGAATATGATCTTAGTCACTTTTTGTTGACAACACAAAATACCCAACATCTACAACTTAAAGTAAAAGAGATTTACTTTGATTCCATGGTCAGCTGGCTATGAGGCCAAAATGGGATGGCAGAGAAGCATAGCTGAGGAAAAGTTACTCAGTTCATGAGAGGAAAAAGGAGGAGCTGAGGAGAGATATATATCCTTCCAGGTCACACTCCCAATGAACTGCCTCTTCTTATCAGGTCTCACCTCATAACTGCTTTTCAGCTACTGAACTCACCAGTGGATGAGTCCATTGATGAGTAGAGTACTCTCATGATCCAATTACCTTTCAAGCTCAACCTGTGAATGCATTAGTGATTGGGGGACATTCTTGATCCAAACCATAACAAATATAGATACATAAATTCCTCTAAAACACTAGTAAAGCATATACAGCAGCATATTAAAAGTATTTTGGAAGTATTGCTTCCCTTTCATTTTCATTAAAGAGTTTCAGCATTAGCGTCATTAGTTCTTCTCTAAAATTCTTGTAAAATTCAACAGTGCATCTGTCAGGACCTGGACTTTTCTTTGTTGGTAAGTTTTTAATTACATTTTCAATTTCATTGGCTGATATAGGATTACTTAGAATTTTTATATCTTCTTGATTTATTTTTGGCAATTTGATTATGTCTAGGAATCTGTCCATTTCTTCTGTGTTTTCCATCTCATTAGAGTACAGGTTTTCAAAGTAGGTGTTAATGATCTTCTGGACTTCTGTAGGAGCCTTGTGATTTCCCCCTTTTCCTTCCTATTTGCTTGAATTATTGTTTTTCTTTCCTCTTTTTGATAATATCTCGTGCCTATGTATTGTACTTGGAGGGACTACTCTGAAGATAACAATACACAATATATTAATTATTTTACCATCCTATTATCTTGTTTGGAATTTTTTTTTCTTCTTTAATAAAAAGTGTTATGTATCATGATTAAGTGGTATTTATCCCATGGATATAACAATTCACTATTTAAAATCAATCAATTTAATACACAAATTGATAGCACAAAAAAATATAGGATCATTACAACTGATGCAGGAAACAATGATTTGACAAAGCTGAAAACCTTTTAATTATTAAAAAATTCCATAAATTAGTGATGAGAAAGGAACTTCTTCAACCTAATAAAGATTACTTATGAAAATCCCACTGATAACATCATACTCAATGATGAACTGAAAACTTTCCCTCTAATATCAGGAATAAAGTAAGGATGCCCAGAGGGCTGGGGATTTAGCTCAGTGGCACAGTGCCTGCCTGGCAAGCGCAAGGTCAAGAGTTTGATACCCTGTACCAGAAAAAAAAAAAAAAATATATATATATATATATATAAGGATGCCCAATTTTTTACTTTTATATAATACTGTACTAGAAGTTCTAAGCAGAATAATTAGAGAAGGAAAATAAATAAGTCACATCCAAATTGGAAAAGAAGTAAAATATTATCTACTTATATATAACAAGATGTTAGGAAAAGACTTAGTAAAAGACTTAGAAAGTCTTAAAAAATGCACAACACATATTAGAGCTAATGGAAAAACTTGGCAAAGTTACAGCATGAAAAATCAAAATTAAAATAACAGTTATGCTTCTCTGTACTAAGAATAAAGAATTCAAAATAAAAAATAAGAGAAAATTTTAATTTGCAATACCATACAAAAGTACTAAATATTTAGAAATAAATAAATTTAATCAAGGTTTTATAAGGTGTACACATGAAAAACTATAAAATATTACTGAAATCAACTAAAGAAAACCTAAATAAATGAAAAGGCATCACATGTCATGAATTTAAGTACAATATTGTTAGAATACAACCATTTCCCAAGACATTTACGGATTCAATGTCATCACTATAAAATTCTAACAGACCTTTCTAAAGAAATAGAAATCCTGATCATCAAATGTATATGGAATTGAGGAACCAGAAATAGCCAAAACAGTCTTCAAAAAAAAGACCAGTGTTGGAAGATTCACATTTTCCAGTCCTAAAACTTAATATAGCTGTGTGTGGTGGCACATGCCTGCAATCTCAACACTCGAGAGGCTGAGGCAGGAAGAACCCTGCAAGTTCGAGACCACCCTGAACTACATAGTGAGACACTGTCTCATAAAACCAAAACCTCTCAAAAATTAAAGCTACATAGTGAGTTCGAGGCTACCCTGAACTACATAGCAAGACCCCATCTCATAAAACCAAAACCTCTCAAAAATTAAAGCAAAGTTTAGGTAATCAAAACAATGTGATGCCAATATAAGGACAGGCGTATAGACCAATGGAATACAATTGAGGGTTCAGAATTAATCCATATGTGGAAAAATAATCTCTTCAACAACTAATTTGGGGATAGCTAGATATCCATATGCAAAAGAATGGAAGTTAGGCCCCTATTTCACACAATAAAAAAATTACCTAAAACAAATAAAAGGCCTAAAGATAGGAGTTAGAGCCATAAAACATAGAAGAAAGCAGGAGTAAATATTCACAACCTTGAGTTACTTTATGGTTTCCTAAAAATGACACCAAAGCACAGGCAACAGAAGCAGAACAGGTAAGGAAGCTTCATCAAAATTAAATACATTTGTGCAAGAAGATCCTACCCAGAAAGAGAAACAATAATCTACAGAATGAGGAAAATATTTGCAAGTCATTGCTGGATAAGTTTCTAGTATGCAAAATACATTAGGAACAATTTCATGAAACAACAAAAAAATCAATCATTTTCTTTATGGGCAAAGAACTTGAATAGATATTTCTTCAAAGAAAGTATATAATGACGAAAAAGGACATGAAAGAATTGTTAAAATCATTAATCTTTACAAAAGTGCACAGAACAACTCCAATAAGGGAGATCTAACATGGCTACCTAGAGGAGAAGTCGTGTCAGAAGTGCTCAAAGAGGATTCACTGAAGACAAAGTGGGGGACATACTTATACCATGAAACAGAAAATCAATTGGAAAAACAATACATGTAGATCAAACCAAATATCTACCAGATGGTAACTAAGGCAAGAAGAGAATTGTGTGAATACTCAAGCTTTTTGGCACAGTAGTCACATGTGAATCACGTGTACATTCCCTTCTTATCATATATAATCTGAGTTCCCACCATATTTTATCTTATCATATTGTATTTATTTTTAGGGTTTGTATTTTCCCATCAATTTAGTTGCTATTTACTTTTTCTTCTCTTCATGTCTCCCTATTTAACTTCTCCAAGTCCAGCTTCCATAGCAATACTATTTTAATTTTGTGACATATTGGTTTCACTCACTTTTTAAATTCTTCCTCCCAAGTTTTTAGTTCACTGTATTCTGCTCTCTCAGTCACTCCTATATTCTTTTGTATTAACTTTTGTTCCCTATACTCTATTCCTTTTGCTTTTCCTTGTCTTACCTACCCTGCTATCTTCCATTGCTGTTTTTCTATTTTATAAGGGCACAAACATGTCAATAACTTTTCATGCCTATATCTTGTAATGTGAAAAACTACTTTGAAGATAACAATATGCAAAGTACTAACCATTGTTACTCTCCTGCAATCTTGTTTTTAAATTTTATACCATTGTTTTTATTGTTTATTTTTCTTTACCTTAAAATAAAAAATTAAATAATAAATAAATTGGAAGTCCCTAGGTTACTAAAAAGAAAAGTTCCAACAATATCACAGCTTTTCTCAGTCTCAAAGTACACCTCCCTCCTCCTATATCCCATTGTTGCTCTCACAAATACCCTTTTAAATCCCTCAATATTAACCCTTCAATACAACTAAAAGACCTCAAACATAATCTCATCCCATATCTAAGGTTTTTACTCATTATTATGTTCCTATCTACCTCTCCCTTTACAGAATTACAATTCTCTTTCACCCATCCCTCCATCTCTTCTGTCCACTTCTCCTTCCACATCACAAAATAACTTCTAATAACAATAGAGTACAGGATGTAAACAGTATTGATAGAAGATGAACGTGTACATGCAAGGTTTATCACATATAAACAATGTGTGATCAGATCTGTTGATGCTATTTGAAGTGGAAGTAATTGTTCCTCAAAACACAGGGACAGAGTCCAAACAACTTAGACTAAATACTATCTCTAAACCCATAAACCTGAAAAAATATCACTGGAAGTCAGTATCTTACCAAAAAGATACTTATATGAATTACAACCTCTCCCCACACTACTTGACCTCAATATTCAACACCAAAAAGGGGGGAAAAGTGAAAAATATATATATTTGTTGGAAAATGTGATAACAAAAGACTCCCAAGGTAACTCCAATAGAGAGGAAAGCAAGCACAATGTAGTGGACCCTTATAACTTGATTAAAGAAGAGTTAAAGAAACTTGAGTTCAAAGAGGACATGACCCAAAATTTTATAGGATTATCCAAAATAACCAATGTGGACTTAGGAGAAACAAAAAATTGGAAGAGTTGAACAAAGCAGTTCAAAACACAAAAGAAGAAAGTTTACCAAAGATAAAGAATCCACAAAAATATATCAGACAGAGCCACTGAATATAAAAATGCAGGAAATTCATAAATTGAAGAAATGACCAATGTGATGACAAGGTTTCTGAAAGCAAGGACATAATGGTAAATTTAACTGATAAGCACAGATACTACACTTGATGTTAGCCAAAAGGCCCAGATGCGATTGACAAAATGGTAAATTATGCAGAATTACTCAGAGAAGCCTTAAAAATGTTAATAGAAGAAAAAGCCATCAGACATCTACTAGATGATACTAAGACCAACCTAAAACTACCTGAGGTTAAAGAGAAATTTGAAGATAGCACACATGGAATAAAAAATTTGTTTACAGAAATTACAACACAAAGCTTCTGTAGTATGAAGAAAGTGTTCAACATACAAGTAAGTGAGGCACATAAAACACCAACTACAGCGAAAAAAAAGTATGACACATTATAATTAAAATACCAGCTGTCCAACAAAAATAGAATTTTAAAAGCTGTTAAAGAAAAGCAAAAATTATATATGTAAAAGTAAATGCATTAGAATTATAGCAAACTTCTCAAGACAAAATATGAAGGCCAGAGAGCTTGAAGCTAAATGTTTCAAGCACTAAAAGCAAACAATTTTCAACACAGATTGGCATATGCAGCAAAACTTTCTTTCAAAATAAGCAGAGAAATAGGTACATTCTCAAGAGATTTTTGACAACAAAACCAGCAATCCAAAAAATACTGAAGAATATTTTACAGATATAACAAAACTGACAAAACCAAAAGTCCAGATGGAATGAACACATAAAGCAAGGTGAATACATAACAAGATAAGAAAGAAAAGATAAACAAGGGAATAATCAGAAGAAAAAGAATGCAACAATAGGAATAGATCAACAACTATCAATAATAATTCCTAATATTAATGGACTCAACTACCCAATTAAAAGAGATAGATTATCAGATTAGATTAAAACAAACAGAATCAGTCTGTTGCATTTGAGAAATTAATCTAATCCTACAAGAAAATTTGTAGGCTAAAAATGACAGAACAAAAAACAATATTTCTTGCACCAGGACTCTGAAAACAAGCAGGAGTAGCACTTTTACTCTCAGACAAAATAAACTTAAGCTAAAACTTATCATAAGAGACAAAAAAGGTCATTTGATACTCATTAAGAGAATAATCCAATAAGAAGAGATAGCACTTGTAAAGATATATGTACTAAATATTGGAGTACACATCTTTATAAAACGAATACTGCAGGACATAAAAAATGAAATAATTATTAGTGCAATAATGATGAATTACTTCAGTACACCACATTTGCAAAGAGATAGATCAACTGAATGAAAAATTAATAAAGAAATGTCAGAACTGCATTACACTCTTGAACATATGAACTTAGTATATACATAGAGTGTCCTACCATAGTGCAACACAGTAAATTCTCAGCAAAGCAAAAAACTTTCTCCAAAATAGACCACATACTAGTTCACAAAGCCTGCTTAAATAAATAATAGAGAATTCAAATCATTCCATGTTTGCTGTAGACCAATGTGCAGTGAAACTAGACATAAATCATAGAATAAACCACAGAAAATTTAGAAACACCTGGAAACAGTAACATACTGCTGAAGACCCAATGGGTCACAGAGGAAATCAAGGAAGATATTAAACAATCTCTGGAATCAAATAAAAAACCCAGTACAACATAACAGAACCTGTGAGACACAAGGAAACAGCCCTAAGAGGGAAGCTTATTGCGGTCAATGCTCATATTAGAAAAACAGAACATGCTGAAATAAATAACCTAACGATAAACCTCAAAATATTTTAAAAACAAAAAATAATCCAAACACAAACCAAATTTAAGGACAGAAATCATAAAGATCAAAATGGAAATTAATGAAATTGAGACTAAGACAAAGAATTTATGAATTGAAGAGATGGCTCTCTGAAAGAATAAACAAAATAGACAACCTTAGAGCCAAACTTAGAAAAGAGAAAAAACTCACATCAATGCAATTAGAAATGAAAAAGGCAAAATCACAAGAGTTGATGTCAAAATCTAGATGATTAGTAACTACTATGAAAAATTATTTTCTAACAAATTGAAAAATCTTGAAGAAATGGACAGATTCCTAGAGTCATATGAATTGCCCAAACTAAAATAAGGAGCCATAAAAATTTTGAACAATCCAATAACAAACCATGGCATTAAAGTAGTAATAAAAATCTTACCAAGTATAAAAAAAAAGTTAGGACATGAATGGGATTCACTGTTAAATTCTACAAAATCTTTAAGGTTGTTATATCACCAATACACCTCAAACTCTTCAAAGAAATTGAAAGGGATTGAGTGCTTCGAAACTCAGTTCAAGAAGCCAGCATCACTCTGATCCCAGAAGTAAACAAATATCCAATTAAGAAAGAAAACTGCAATCTAATCTCCAAAATTAACATAACTGCAAATATTATTAATATGATTTTGCATATAGAATACAATATATGACCAAAAGCATCATACCTTATGACCAAGCACACTTCAAACCAGGGTTGCAAGGATGATTCAACATAAGCAAATCAATAAATGTAATTCACCGCATAAAAGCAGAACCAAGGACAAACACCACATGATCATATCAAAAGATGAAGAAAAAACTTTTTACAAAATCCAACACCCCTTCATGAAAAAAAAAATCCCTGAAAAAAATAGGTATAGATGGGTCTTACCTGAACCTGATTTTTAAAAC
Source organism: Chinchilla lanigera (assembly GCF_000276665.1). Classification (NCBI taxonomy): domain Eukaryota; kingdom Metazoa; phylum Chordata; class Mammalia; order Rodentia; family Chinchillidae; genus Chinchilla; species Chinchilla lanigera. The sequence goes on from NW_004955490.1 coordinate 3,770,980, forward strand.
AAATTATAGCAAACCAATGGCCAATGTCATATTAAATGGGGAAAAACTGAAAACTTTCCAGCTAAAATCAGTAATAAGTAAAAGATGCCCATTATCATCACTTCTGTAAAACGCCATACCTAAAATGTTAGCCAGAGCAATCAGACAAGTAAAAGAAATAAAAGGTTACATATATGAAAGGAAGAAGCTAAAGCATCATCATTTGTAGATGACATGATCCTCTACTTAAAAGACACAAAAAATTCCACTAAAAGTCTCTAGAATTAATAACCAAACTCACCAATGTACCAGGATACAAAATCAACACCCAGCAATCAATAGCATTCCTGTACACCAACAATGAATTCACTGAGAAAGAAATTAGGAAAACAATACCATTCACAATAGCATCAAAGAAAAATGAAATATTTTGGAATTTCCCTAATCAAAGAAGTGAAAGTTCTCTACAATGAAAAGTATAATACTGTGAAAAGGACAATGAAGAGGACATCAGAGAGTGCAAAGATGTACCCTGTTTCTGTATAGGCACAATCACTATAGCCAAAACGACCATACTCTGAAAATTTATAGATAGATTCAATGCAAGCCCAATTCCACAAAAACAGAAAGCCCACTAGTTGTCAGTGGCTGGAGGAGGAAGAAATTGAAAGTGACTGATTAATGCATCCAGGATCTTTTGGGGTAATGAAAATGTTTTAGAACTAGATAGAAGTGAAGGTTGCTCAACACTGTGAAAATACTGAATGCCAGTAATTTGTAGTTTTAAGATTGTTTACTTTATGTTATGTGAGTCATCTCAATACAAAAAAGGGAGAAAGGGAGACGGAAGGAAATTAGTAATTACTGAGTTATTGCCATACATTAGACATCATGCTAGACTTATGTCTTATCTGATTAAATCTACTAAAGAACCTTGTGAGATGTTATCCCCATTTTAGAAATAAAAAAATGAAGGTTCGTGTAACCTAATTTCAATAACTAATAAAACATGAATCTGAAGTCTACCTGACTTTAAAACCTATATCCTCTTCCACAACCCACTCTTCAGGAACCTATCATACATAGTCCCGTATTATTCTGTGCACATGGAGTTATGGCTCTGATGGAGAATAAAGCACAGCTGCTCAGACCATTCTTCCCAGTAGCAAATTCTCCAGAACAGAAATATTCAAATTAAAATTTCATTTTTGTGCTAAGCCCTTCCTGGTATATGAAAAATTGTCTATTCCTGAAGAGACACATAGAACGAAGTTGTGCTGCTCTACTCCTTTTCCCCTCCAGATTTTCAAAATCTGACATTGTAATTTCAGGGGCTTTTGGAAGTCCTCATTCCAAAGAGGTACAACTCATGCTTTAACTCTCTGACTTTACTGAAGGGATGAAGCCCTTCCTCCAACAACTGGAAAACTAAGCTGAAAACAAGATACTCCTAGGAAAGTGAACACACTTGTGTAATGATTAGGATAGAGCATATCATTCCATAAAAGCAGACTTTAATAAACTGGGAAGAAGGGATAGAAGGAGTACTACACCTGCCCTTCTTAAGGTCATACAAAGGGGCAGTCACAGGGTATCTGTCACCACCATATAACTTCAGAAAAGGCCCTTCTCAGTGATTTAATATTCTCTATCACTGTGTAACTCTACAACTCGACTTTACAAACTTGCTCAGGGCCATTTCCACTTGCATTCCTATTAATGGTGAGCACACAAAAAGTCTTTAACTAATCATGTACTGTGTTTTTGTTTACATTTATTTTGTTAAGATTAATCACTTCTTAATTTATGATCTTATGCACTGATTACTGATATCCTGTCCTGATGTAAGAGCTTAAACGTACTTTTGAAATAAAAGTTATTCTCATTTATAGTCATTCATGTTCCCAATTCAGGCAAAACTGTTCCTTAAGTAAAGTATTAGCCTTGGAAAGTGCATTATAATTTATGAATGCACTAAGTTTGCATGTGGTAATTATTGTTCCCTATGTTGAGCTTTATGAATGACATATTGCTTATTTTCATGATATCAGGCTAGGAGTTATACAAACCAAGTGAAACTGATGGAGTCCTGGCTCCCTGGAAGCTTATGTTGTAAAGCAGGCACTGGCTCAGCTGCTTTTGAACATATATTCAACACTTCTTCCCGCATTTTTAGAATGAATTTCAGAGCTGGATCCTGCAACTTGCATTCGTGTTGCTTGACTTCCTGGGGCAGAGATAGTGCTGAGTGTTAAAACCCACTATCACACCAAGACATTTTTTCAACACCCCAGGTATTTTAAGAATCACCTCGTTACATTGCATTAAATTTCCTTTGCCATTGTTGAATATTTCTCTACCATGCAAGTAGTCAGAAACTACTTTTTTGAAACCAAAAACTTGCTTTCAGTTGTTCAGTTTATTACAATGTTTGTGGAATTATGGTCATTCTCATTATTAAGGCATAATTGCTACATGTAGAGAAGTCACAAGAAATTTGATGTAGGGTATAGTAATTAGCAGGATAAAGAGCAATCTCTCTAAAAAGCAGAATTTTAAAGAATCAGTCACTCTTTGGGGACAAATAGGAAGTAGAAGACAGAAAAAGCCAGGTTGGACTCACTTGAGTAATTGGTTATTTGTGAGAATCAGTAACTCTTTCCCTTTATGGATATAAAGATCCTTTAGTTTCTTAGTGTATTAAAGGTTGGAAAATTCTTATAAATCTTTGCTCTAATCACACCCTACTCATAGTATGTGCTCCACAAGAATGATAGGATAATGAGGAGGTGGCAATGATGAGAACAATAAATTCTACCATTTATCACAACTTATTTAATTTGTGAGAACTTTTCCATGTTGTTTCCCCACAAATATTTTATATGTTCTGTGATTCTGTTCAATATTAGATCTGATATGCCATGTGGGTAGAATTAAAGTAAAGTATAACCTTTAAAATGTGATACTACCTTAAATGTCAGCTGTTCTCAATGTAGGGGTGATTTTGCCCTAAGGGACATTAGGCCATGTCTAGAAACAATTTTGCTTGTCATAGCTAGGGGGACAGGTTGCTCCTGTCAGCTAGTGGATAGAGGGCCAGGATGTTGCTAAACATCCTACAATGTACAACATAGCCCCCATAGCAAGGAATCATGGCCCAAAATATCCATAATGTCCAGACTGAGAAACCTTCCTTAATGCAAGTGTAGAAACTTCACTACCTGGGTTCCTCATATCAATCTTTCTTCATCTGTTATTCTACACTAAGTTCTGATGAACATATACCGTTTATCACTATGGCCAAGACCGTAAGAAGAAAGTACCTGAATTTCTAAGTGCCAGTTGTACGTTGACAGTCAACCTGTCACGGTGTTTGAATAGGTCAGGCTTTGTGAGTAGATGTAGCCTAGAAGACAGACGGAGCTGGGCTTATGTTATTCAGATAGCTGCTTCCATATTTGACTGTGAGCCACTTTTGTAGATGTGGCCTCTGGTTGTAAACTACTGCAAGAAATTTTAGATAGACAAAGTATATCCTTGACCACCAAGTGAAAAACTAAAATATTTTCCATTTACAGAGATGATGAGCTGCTCAACCCCAAGTCTGACAAGCAACCCAGGTAAAACTTGCGCCCCTGCTAAGTCTCTTAATAATTGCACTACGAGATCCTCTAGTGGGTTTGTCCTGGAGCTTGCATAGTAATGCCTGACCTTTGTACAGTGCTTTTATCTTCTGAAAGGATTTTGTTTTGTATATCCTTTATTTGAAGAGATTAGAGAATATGGCAGGAGCATGATAAGACAAATGGAGATTGAGAAATTTTGGTCTAAAATTCAGAAGCATACATAACTCTTATATGTTGAAGAAAATTGCACTGTATGTAGGGCCTTTGAAGGAAACAACTCACAATAGTAGGACTTTCTTTCTGCCTGAGCACTGCTCCTGGGTGCATCCTAGGCTTACAGTGGAAGCCTCAGCTGGAGAGCAATTTGACCAGAAACTACTCCCAAAGTCTTGAGCACAGCCACTCTATTGTACACATCCCTTCTGCCAAAGGAGGGATTGGCTTAATCATAATATAATCATAATAGCTCTCTTCTTTGGGAAGTTGTACATTAGAATTTGCTGGATCACCATAAAACTGCTTTCTCTTTTGGAACCGGAAATCGAACTCAGGTCCTCAGGCTTGCCAGGCAGGTGCTGTGCCAATGAGCTATATCCTCTGCCCCCTTAAAACTGCTTTTGAATGGAAGAAATGTAGAAGCATCCTAGAGTCAAATCATTTATGTTCAGCTACCCCTTTGACTAGTCTTTAGAAACAGTTCTTAAAATATTTAAAATATGTAAAGGAGAAATCTTTACCCTCATCCCAGCCACATCTTTACACACATACACGAACACTTAACCACCCAAAGTAATACTTTTTGGTTCCTCCAATGTCTTGCTCCTATACAAAAACTTAATACTCTCCAGAATATTGGACCATCTCAAGGTTAAGAGACCTAAGGAAAAAGGAAAACTTGTCTTGCTGAGTGTCCCCAGGGACTTGGCCAGTGTATCCTAAGAGGAGAGTTGCTAGGACTCCCAATAAACATAGCTAAACCAGCTTCAGAGGAGCAACAGTAGCAACTCTATGCCACTTATGCAGGGAAGATGGAACTGGCGTTTTCTAAAACTGGATGGAGTCTCTAGCAGTGTGCTCAAAGCTTTAAGGCAACAGGGGAAAGTAGAGCTGAGTTTTCTTAGAGCTCAGGATTGTTCTGAGAATGGGGAGGGAGGAAGGATTTGGAGTACCAGCTCTTCATCCAGAAAGGAAGAACTTGCATTCCTTTTCCCAGAGAGAGCTAGTAGGGGAGATAAGAGACAAAACCCAGATTTGAGGCAGTATGGCTGGGAAAGGACATGCTGCTATCTAGGGACCGTAGGTGCCTGCAGGTTGCAGACAGAAGTGCAGCAGGTTTCAGGAGTGTCCCAGAAGGTAGGCATTCTGAAAGCCGCGGGAGCCGCTGGAGATGCGGGGGGCGGGGGATACCTCAGGTAGCACAAATGTGCAAAGATCTCTGAATCACCCAAATGTCCGGTGACACTATCCTCCCACCCTCCCCGTTTCGCCTTTCCAGACGCCACTGCCAGCACTAAGTAACTTAATCCCTCATCCTATACTGCTATCCCTCCCTGTGTCATCCAAGCTGGGTCTTGGAAGACAGATCCCAGGGGTGAGAGGGACACTAGTGGGAGAATTAGGTTGTTCTCCAGGACTGCCTGCATCGGGCTGAACAAGACACAGCATGAATAGAAGCCAGCTGCTGAAGACCCCAGGTAAGCCCCTTGAAGACTCAGGACCCCTGTCTGGCCGAAACCCCTCATACTCTAGCCTGCTGAACTACCCTTCCCAGAGTATGATCCATGGCGGCTAGCGCAGCCCAGCCACCGCCAGCAAAGAGCCCCGGTTGAGATGAGTGGGCAGAGGTCACTGCCCAAAGCAAGGGGCACTCAGGCCAAGGGGTTAGGAGAGATTCTACAAGCCAGGAGTCCCAGCCGCTTCTGTCCCCTTTACCCATAACCGCGCTCAGCCTCGACCCCCCCCCCTCCATCGCGCCCCTCCAGTCCCTGCCTTCACCCAGGGGAGGGGGAGACCTGGGGAAGCGAAGGAATGAAACAGAAAATTCCGTACCGAGGGGGGAGAGATGAGACGGTGGGACAGGGCAGCGGGGGCTGACTTGGGGCTGCCGCTGCAGCTTCCTTCCACCCCTGGCCGCGGAGCTGCAGAGAAGGCAGGAGCTGCTGCTGCCCCTGCAGGCTGCCCCATCCTCCCTCTTTCCCTCCTCCTCCCCCGCCCCGCCCACCCCAGCCCAGAGTGAGCCCGGTTGGGGTGGGGGGGTGGGTAGAGGGCTCAAGGCACCAGGGCTGCTGCTGCTGCTGCTGCTTCTCCTTCTCCTTCTCCTTCTCCTCCTCCTCCTTCTCCTCCTTCTCCTTCTCCTCCTCCTCCTCCTTCTCCTTCTCCTCCTCCTCCTCCTTCTCCT
>NW_004955490.1:3777082-3791434 GCF_000276665.1 Chinchilla lanigera
CTCTCTCTCTCTCTCTCTCTCTCTCTCTCTCTCTCTGTCCCTCTCTTTACACAGACACACACAGGCACACGCACACGCATCTCAAAACCACGACGGGTTCTCCGCAGCTCCCAGCCACCTCAAAGAGGAGGAGAAAGAGAACAGCAGCAGAGGGAAGCCAGGAGCAGACAGAAGAGAAAAGGAGGGCTCAGGGTTAGACATTTTTAGAGGTAGGGGTGGGCAGTAGAAAGGCAGCGCACCTCCTCGATTTTCCCCTCCCCGCCCCTCTTTGCTTTTCCCTTTTCTCTCCCCTTCTCTGTACAGCATTTTGCAGAAGCATCAACAGAAGGGAACAGAAACCCCTAGTCTAAAAAGGGGATTTGGAGGGTGGCGGGAGCTCCAGCCAGCTGCTACCTCACGGCTGAACCTTGAGTGTGCCTGTAAGAGTGAGTGCGGTTCTCTTTCTTTCTGTCTCTCGCTCGCTTGCTCTCGCTCTCTCTTGCTCTCCCGCTCGCTCCGTCGCTCTCTCTTGCTCTCTCCTTCTTTCTCCCGTTCACAGCACCGCATCAGCGATCCCTGTCAGTTTCCCTTGACAGTTTCTTCCCTTGCGCTTAGTGTGTGTGGCTGGCTGCGTGAAGGGAGTGCGTGCCTTTGAGGGGACTAAGGTTAGTGTCAGAGAGCAGAGCCCGCTGAAGCGAGCAAGAGCAGGGCAGGATAGAGCAAAGAGTTTCAGGGCGCTGGCTAAGGTGAAAGGTGAGGAGGTCCGGCCAGTGAAAAGGAAGTTGGGAATAACTGAAGAAGAAAGAGGAAACCGAGGCAGGAGCCAGTACTTGCTCCTCACATCACATCCAGCCCCTTCCCCTGTACTCCTCAGCCCACCCACTGGGCAGCCTACAGGCCAGAGCTGTCCCAGGCGGCTGCTGTTAGAGTGCTGCTGAAGACGAGTCCAACAAGGCTGCACGCAGCAAGCGCCCTGGTCTACGGACACCAGAGGACTCAAATCCCAAGAAACCACTGGCACCCGGGTGAGTTGACAGGCGGCAGAGTGCTGCCCAGAAAATAGAGGTGTGGGTTGCATGAAGGTGCTGGACTGCTGTAGGCTGGAAGGCTCTGGCTGGCTGGCTGACTGGTTGTGGGCTCTGGTGGGGAGCAGAACACCAGCAACAGATTGTTTTGGGACACCAGGGAGAGATGCAACAAGGCAGGGAGCTTTAGGTGGGTAGATGATGGTAGTAATGCCAGACAACATGGTTTCCCTTGCTAATATTCTCTGAAACCAAAAATTTGCCCTAATCCTGTCCATAGAGTGATTTGTTTCATCCTTGGGTAAATATTAAGCTCTCCAAGGAACCTGCTCTCAAGTCTCCTGAAAGGAGCCTGAGGTGGGAGTAGGAATAAGGATTCTTGCTCTTTCAGCAGCAGCCAGCTTCAGCTGCAGAACGCCAAGGTGCAAGTTCATGAGGGGACAGGAACTAGAGCCCCCATTCACCTTCTTTCTGTTTTCATATTCTTCAGACTTAAAAAATGACTACACTCAAAAAATGAGCAGACTCATTTGCCTGACTTTCTTAAAACAACCAAGAAATTCAAAGTGCGGGGGGGCTGTGAGTCAGATCTTTGATCCAAAGTAGACACCCACCACCACCATCATGATCGTGTCCACGTATGCAAGTATTGAACTAAATTCACAGATCCTGATCTTTCTTCATGATCTCAAAAGCTGATCCTGGGAAGAAGCCTTTTTCTCCATTGCCAACCTGGATGTTTGGGCCACAGTCTTTTACCTGGTGATAACCAAGTGTTTAGCAAGGTTATCAGTCCTTCACGAAAAGCCTGGAGCCAGGAAACCAGCCTGAAAGACAGGCTCTCTGAACTTTACCCAAGTTTATTATATGAGTAGGAGACATACAGACTAATCGGTAATGCTCCCCCTTAAAGACTATGCATTAGCCATAGGTTAAATGAGGAATAATTACTACATTCTGCTGCCACCCAGACCCACTTCTCTAAAGCCATATATTTATCTTCCTGGCATTTAGTATGAATGGTATAATTATATATCAACATTCGTAACTGTCTGTGGTTTATTTTTTAGATTTTTTATGATATGTGGTTGTTTTATATCATGTATGATTTCCTATAAAGTATTAAATAGAGAATTAAATGATGTTCAATACTAGTCTTTTAAAATCTACTCATTCTGAATTAAAAAGCATGCCAATATATTCACATAGTATACCAAGTTGGTTTCACAGCAAATGTTTAGCCTTCCATAAAGGAAACTCACAGGGTCTTTTTGTGAAGTTGAAAGAACTGAAAATCTGCATAAAATCTACATGTTGGTTCCAAGGAGATACTGTTTTCATAAACTTTATAAATAGATAATAGATAGATGATAGACAGATAGAGATATAGTGATGTAGTCTCTTTCTGCGTGTGTGTAGTTTTTCAAGGATTCAAATCAACCCCTCCCCTACAATCTGGGCTGTGTTTCTATAGCAGAGGGAGGGGGAATTTGAATTTGTACTTCCAAAGCATCCAAGCTCTTCTGTCAAACTTTCTATTTATTACTATGTTATTGAAATACAATGAATTACTTTCTCCCAAGTCAGGAAATGAAAGAAACAGATTCTGCATTAAGTGGAACTGTTTATGTTGCATCAGGCAATTTGTTCTAATGCTGACTGCCGAGAGACAGCAAAATGAGGCTTACTCATGTAAGATCTGAAAAGGTGCCCATTTTGTTACTTCATAAGCAAATATATTATTGGATAGGTTAAAATTACACATTCCCATAGATAGGAAAGGCAAGATTTTAGACAGGTGGGAAAGAACTAATAGTTTCAAGATTAGGAAAGAACTCAAAGTATCAACAGGGATAAAGCCAAATGTAGAGGTCTTTGTTTTGTTCTCCATGATGCATCTTGCTGCTGAAGTGGTCCTGACCTATGGTTACCCATGGGAGAAGGAGGTTGGCAGATGAGGAACTCAGAAGTAACATACCTCCCAGCCTCACTGAGACCGGTTCACCTGGCTTTAGTGTATGCCTCGACATAGATACCTGGACCAGCTAAAATCTGCCACTCCCTTCAGCTATAAAATCTGTAATCCTATGATTCTATTAATTCCGGAGTTAACAGCCCAAAGCAGAGTGGCACACAGAACCACAGCACTTAGAGAAGATTGGGCCAGGAAATTAAAGATGCAAAGGAGAAAAAGAGGAGGATAAGAGAACCAGTGATGCTTTGAAATATATGGAAAGAAAATAATCCAACGTGTTTGCTTTGGCTGGGAATGGAGTTAATCCAAAAATTCAACTCAGATGTGATATGGCCTGAAATTTCCTGCAAGTTGACATGTAGACACTGAATAAACAGTGATAGATTCATTAGAAACAGGGAATTGGGAGCCTAGGAGTACATTTTCATTGTTGTCATTTCATTTCACTCCTTAACATATTAAATTTCAATCTCCAAGCCATTCAGGTGTTCAGTTATCAAATGAATATTTCAGATGTGTCATGCTGTTTCCCTCTATCCTGCTTCAAATGATTCTAATTTGTCTTTTGCCATGACTCCATCGCTGAAGGAGAGGATTCAAAACATTTTTGCCTGCTTTCTTCCTGCCAAAGGTTGCTGTTTTCAGCTGAGTACACTAAGCCATTCAGATACCTTCTGGTAGCCTGTGGGGAAAATGAGAAGGAAGACCTGTCTCCTCAAAGTGACCTGTGTCCCATGATGCCACCAACTTAATCTGGTCCAGCCATTTCACAAGTTTTCAGGGAACAGTGTAACAGAGTTCGAAGCCTGAAGTCAGAAGTGGTGCCATATTGCAGGTAGAAGTTGCAGCTCCTCAACTTCAAATCAGGGCTAAACTGAGGCCAGCTATCATGTCCAAAACTTAGAAGCTGAAGCGTCCGTAATGTCAGCTTCCTAAGACTCATGAAGCTTTCCTTCTGTTGAGTGGTCCCTCAAGCTTTTTGTCGTGTCAGACCAGCAGAGCAAACCTGCCAGCGAGGAATGATCCCTAAATGACTCATCTGTAGTCTCATAAAAAACATGTACAACATCCTCAACTGAGTAAGAACAGATTTTTTTAAAACTAATAAAAGCTGGTACAGTTAAGCAGAATTGCACTTCACAAATCCAGGTAATTTTGCAAGTTTCCTGGGTTTGGTACTCCTTTACCCATTCTGAAGTTTGCCCTTGAATGATGTAAGCTAATGCAGTTATTCCCAGCTTCTGTCTTAGCAAAGGCAAAGAAAATTTGAAGGTGAAAAAGAAGTAATGATCTTGGTGGGGTTCAATCCCCTAATTTCACCTATATAGACATTGGGGCTCAGAGAGTAAAAATAACTTACCTAAATCCCACAACTAGCTAGTGACATAACCCAAGCCAGTACTGGATTGATACTGAATAAATTTGCAAAGCTCTCTGGACTTCTTTCTAAGAAACTGAAAAGAATTTAAAACCAGGTTTCCCAAAATCACTATTTGTATACTATATTGCTATTCACATATTAATGTTTTACACACACACACACACACACACACACACACACACACACACTCCTATCATGCTAGTTCAGAAAACATGGAACTTGCCTACAGCTAGCATATTATATTCAGATGGAGGTCAGAATTAAACATGACAAAATTTTAACTTCTCACATTTGTGTGGCCCATCTGGCTTTCATTCCCAACAGCAAGGCATGTAGAAATCAGAGTTTCTGCTTCATCCTAATAGTTCTAGGGACTGGAAGCTCGTAGAACATAGTTACCATGGCTCTTGCTTTGTATGCTCAGTCTCAGCATCGTGCCTTTAAGAACATACACACACCACACACACACACACACACACACACACACACACACACACACATTTTCTCAAAAATTAAAGCAGAGGATAGAAAAGACAAAGAAGATGATTTTTATAGAAGAATATAAGGAAGAAGAAAAGTCTACAAGGGGATCACTGTTACCTGCTTCCATCCTTTAACCTTAGTTTCCATTAATCCTAGACTAATATCTTTTAGGTTTGAGGAAATACACCAATGCAGATATATCTACTGCAGCCCAAGGAGCTGCAGTGACACCAAGAGAAGAGTATGCAGTGCTTATATAGCACATGTGTCTGCCATATCCCAGAATAATAAGAAGAACTTCAGCATTATAGTGGGGATATTGTAAGTTTACAAAAGACACTCCTTGAGGGACTACCTATAAATACAAAATCCCAGGCCCTTTCCCAGGTCTGTTAGTTCAGAATCCACCTTCACTGAAGATCTCGTCATTCATTTTCGTAACAAAATCTGAGAAACACTTGGCTAGAGTTTACCCAAATAAAGCATGTGAAAGTCATTTGAAAATAAGCAATTACCTAATGGGAACATAGGACAATTTATGTGGTTGTCACTTAAAAAATAAACACTTCCTCCATGTCTACTTCTCTTGTTTTCCATTGTGAAAGCCTTAAATGGGAGCAAGAGAGTTCATTCAAGAGGAACTGGACCATAGGGTTATTGTGTTTACCTGGATGACAGAGATTTAGGGTCCCACACAGACCTGGCCCTGCCAACAAATTACTGTATAAACATGGGCAAGATCTTTGCTTCTGGGCCTCAGATTCCTCATCTATAAAGTGGGATTAATAATAAAGAATGGTAAATTTGAGTCTTGTAGGAAAATGGGTGCACCTTGAGATCATAATGTCAAGTGAAATAAATCAGACACAGAAGCTTAAATATCACATAGTTTCTCTCGTGTGAGAAGTTCAAAGAATAAATAACTTAAAGATCAAAATAAAGGATAGATGAGTGGAAGCAGAGAGGTACACTTTGTGGAGATGGGAAGGGAATCTAAAAATAAAGGGAGAGGGGACAGGGAGAACAGGAAGATATGATATGATATATATTTATATATATATGTTCTAAAAATAAATGTATTCATTATGTGTCATAAACGTATAGCAAAAAAAGTTAAGAATAATAGCACTAACTGGTACTGAGTTGTGAAAAGTAAATGAGACACATAAGGCACTGCTACATAGTGAACAATCAATAAGTAGAAGATATTATTCATAGGATTTAGCTAGTAATTTTAGTTTTCTAGAAAACTAGCCACTGAATGGAATATTCTGGGACACCTAGCATCAATTTCTAATTGATGTGAATCACATTGAGCTTTCTAAATATAGAACACTAAGAAAGGCCTCAACAGTCAAATTTATCTCAGCACAGTAGGGACACCCCAAAGAAATATCATATAGAAAGAATTACAGTTGGTGCAGGGGAAATCACTTCATGGAACAAGACTGAAACCAAAACTGGCCCTATTTTATGAAATATGTCTCAAAATTATCAAATCAATAGCCTCTGCATGTTTACATGCATGTGAAGCATGGAAACACATGCACACACAAACCCATACACACACACACACACACACACACACACACACAGACTCAAATGAAAAATTCAAGGCTAAAATAGCATTCTGGGTTCAGAGCTAAATATTACTAATTTTTTAGGCTAACAATCTATAAAATGGGTAAATAGTAACCCCTATCTAAAAGAATAGATGTGAGATGATTTAAGTAAAATGAATAATCTAGGTAAAGGCAGCACAGAAAAACTTCTTAAAGATTTTTAATCTGAACCAATAATCTCTATGTCAGATTCCACAAAGGGGGTGAAAGTATATATAAATATCCAGCTAAGCTACAATGACTTTTTTTTACCACAAAGTCATGACTTGGCATTAAATAAGAAATATTTTACCTCATCAACACACTATACAAAGGCCATCTCAACAACTACAGTTAATACCTGGACAGTGCTTCATAATATGCCAGACTTTTTATATGCAACATCTCATTTAAACAAACCCTCACCAACATCCCATTAAATATGATTGTTATTTTCTGGATGAAATTATAGCAGAAGCTAAAAGAAATGAATTACCTTGCTCATTTTACATAAAGCAATGACTTAGATTATACTATATTGCTGTTTTTCAGGTGAAAAAAATAAAGCAACTCCTATCTCCACTCAACTCATATCATAACCTACCCACTTAATTTTCTCACCTCCGAAATATGATATATAGTGTTCTAGGCTTTATCCTGTTTGCGATCTCCAGCTTGTTTTGAAATTGTCCCATATGCACTGATTTTCAAGAGGAGCAGATTAGTGTGACATCAAGAATCTTAAACAATACAGGCTGATCATTTCTAAGATTTCTGTGATCACCCTAAATAATAGCAACTGCTATCAGTTATTGAATATCCTTTTTCTGAACCAGGGTCTTCATTCTGAGCTACATTCCCAGCCTCTTTTTATTTTTTATTTTAGAGACAAGACCTTGGTAAGTCACTAAGTTGCCCTGGCTGTGTTTAAATTTGTGATTCTCCTCCCATAGCTTCCCAGAGTGCTGCAATTAGAAGTGTGTGCTACCATGCACAGCTTAAACTTCTTGTGTTCATTTTCTATTACTGCTGTAACAAATTATCATGCCCTTATTAACCTAGCATTGTCTAGATACCAATTTAGAACATTACAAACTTATTATTATTATAGTTTTGTAAGTCAGAAGTCTGACATAGGGATCACCGGGCTACAATTAAGTTGTCAGCAGGACTATATTCCCTTCTGAAAGTTCTGGGGCAGAATCTATTTCCTTGTGTTTTTGGGTTGTTGGCATAATTCATTTGCCTGAAGATGTAGAATCAAAGATCTGATTGCTTTGTTCCTTGTCAGCTGAAAGTTGATTCTAGCTTCTAGAGGCCACCTACATTCCTTAGTCCATGGTACCTTCCCTCCACCTTCCAAGCCAGCGAGGGCCAATGAGTGTCTCTGACACTTTGAATCTCTTCTGTCTCTTCTGTCTTTGTACCTGATCAATCTCTTCCTTCCTCTTCTGTTTTTCATTAAATTAGATTTTTTTAGATTGAGGCATTTTATTTGTACATATGTATGAGGGCATATTTTAATGTTTTTATTTATGTGTACATTGGGTAGTGACCAATTCAAGGTGACAATTCAAAGAGATTAGTATATCTATCACACTGAACTTTTATCATTTTCTTATGGTGAGTATATTTGAATTTCTCTCTTTTAACTATTTTGAGATAAATAATGCATTAGTGTTAAATATACTTACCATGTGTGTGTGTGCGTGCATGCTTACATGGGGTCTATCAAAAAAGTTGAGGTTAACTACTTATTTTAAAGTCAGTTAAATATTAACGTTAATTCTGTCTGAATTCCAGGGATAAGGATATTGACATATGTTGAACACCATATCTCTTCTACCTCAGTCTTATGTTTGTTGAATGTTGTAAATTCATGGTCTTCACTACAGTCTATATAGCAGTCACTATTCCTATTTAGTAAATGAGAAACTAGGATCAGGCAAGTTGAGTGGTATGCCTAATATGGCACAGCTAGTAAATGGTGCAAGCAGGATTGGAACATAGATTTTTCTTCCTCCAAATTTTGCACTTTCACCTTTAGCCTACGTTATACTGCCTCTTCCTTATCAGAAAGCTCTTTGGTTTTTACTTTTGTTTTCCTCATCATTATTTGATATTACAGTGGTCCCCTTTATCCATGGTTTTGCTTTCCAGGGTTTCAGTTACCCATGGAGAACCACAGTCTGAAAATTTAATTGGAAAATTAGAAAGACAAATAATTCATACATTATAAACTATGTGCCATTCTGATCAGTATAATGAAACCTCACGCTACCTTGCTTCATCCAGCATGGTGCATGAATCATCTTTGTGTCCAACACATCCATACATTATCTACCTTTTTATTTTTTAAGTTACTTAGTAACCATCACAGTTACCAGATCAACCACTGCAGCATCACAGTGCTTGTGTTCACATATCCCTTACCTATTACTTCCTCACAATGCCTATGTCATCCATCTCACTTCATCTCACCACAAGATGAAGAAGGATGGGTACAGAAGAGCAAGGTATTTTGAGAGAGACCATACTCACATGACTTGAATTATAGTATACTGTTATAATTGTTCTATTTTATTATTGTTGATAATCTCTTACTATCCTTAATTTAAAAGTCAAACTTTGTCATAGTTATGCATGTATAGAAGAAATCATAGTATATATAAGGTTTGTTACTATTTGTAGTTTTAAGCATGCATCAAAGGTTTTGGAATGTTTCTTTCTTGGATAACGGTGATTATTGTGGTTTTTTTGTAACTTATCTTCTCTATTTCAATTATTGAATATGTAATTTATGGCTATCATTCAAAAGCCAAAATATAAAGGTTATTCAATGAGAAAGCTTACTTTATGTTTCCCATCTGTGGGGTTGCTACCACCCCATCTAATTTAAATTCTTCCCTCTGGAACTTTCACGTGAAAATTTAAGCAGTTGTGACAAAATATACAGAAAGATCTTTACATCATAACCTTTCTTAAACTATAGCTCAAATCCATTTTGTTCTTTCATTGCATGCTCACAATAATGCAACTTTAGAAGAACTAACATCTGTGATAAGGAGCAGATATTTAGGCTAATCACTTGTTCAAGCAACCAGTGAATTCACTCAATTTCCAAAATGCTTTATAGTTCTTTTGACACCATGATATCCACTGGAATACCCCATACATTATATAATTCTAATGCTTCGGTATTATAATATGTTTTATCAATTTTCTCTGAACATTTCAGAGTCCTGGAATGGTAAAAAACACAAATGGTATTGGGGAGCAACAAATAAGGAAAAAAAGACGAGAGAAAAAATGGAGAAAATAAGGAGGAAAGGGAAAAAAGAAGAAAAAGACAGCACAAGGAGAAAGAATAGGGAAATAGGAAGAGGAAGTGCAGAAGGAAGAGGTCCATGGTGCACAAGGAGGAAAGACCTTGAAAAATTTACAAAGTACAGTTTTTGTGATTATTCCATTAGTAATAATGGAATTCCACTAGGATTCCATTACTAAGATAATCATATCTTAATATAAAGAAGCCCAATGTCTTATTTTTATATAATCTTTGGGAGAATGATGTGACTTCTATCTATCTTGATCCTGAGTGGTAACTGAGCTCCTACTCTCAATCCCTGGACAAACAGTCACTTAGTGTGGACTGGGGGAAGGCACTGTGGGGGATGCAAAGAAACACGCCCATCCTTTTTCCTCTGAAAACATGGTCAGAAGTTAATAAGATAATGCAAGCAACCTGGTGAAACCCTGGTGTGGCTGAGTAGGGAGGGCATTATTGTTTAAGCCATTTGTGGAAATATATGCAGGTATACTCCCAGGAGATAAAGCTCAGAAGATAGATTGTGATAAGATTATGGACAGCTTTATAATATTTATGTTTAAGATTTTCCAGCTGTGGATATATTTAATTCAGTGAGTGTAAGAGAGAGCCAAAAAATAATGGTATTAATGTTGGGTGATGAATAGTCTGGAAATGGTGTGCAGGATGGATCGATGGAGAAGCAGTCGTACCAGTTAAGAAGCAATTATAAATACCTAGGCATGAGAGTTCAAAGGGGTTCAGTAGGGAAACTGGATACAAACTCATCTGGGTGATTCTGTCTCTGCTATTGTGAATCTTAGTTTTCTCATCTGTGAAAAGAGGGTGGCAAAAGTACTCACCTTATAGGAATGTTATAAAGTTGAAATGAGTTAACATGTATAAAGCACTTGGCCCAGCACCTAGCCACAGAGCCTGTTATAGTTATTATTGCTGTTATCATGGTGGTAAACCTAGAAAGGCTAGAGTATAAAGGACACTATGAAGAAATAGTATATATGTTGTGGCAAGTGAGCGCATATATGATTAAGGTACTCAAAGATGACTTCAATTTTTATTGTGGTAACAACTAAATGATGAGGTCAACAGGAAATGTTAAAGTGGGGAAAGATGGGAAAGCAATGAGTTGGGGATTTAATATAGTATTAAGTTTGGAGTCAGTGTGAGGCAGCGTAGTGAAAGTGATGACACAAATAGTTGAGATGCAGGATAGAGTTTGAGGGAAAAGTTAGCAATCAAGAAAAAAATGGGCCATCACAGAAATAAGTATGCAGAATTTGATGTCTAAAGAATAGTTTCAAAATTTCTGAGGAAGAAGGTCAATAGAGAAAAAAAAAGCAGGTAAAATTTAACCTTGCATCCTACTTTTCCTGGGGAAGAGCCAGAGAAAGAGTGATTGAAAGTCGAAGGAGACTTGCGAAAGGCATAATAGGCAATCCACAAGAGCACGCCATTCCCTGTGACTTTCAGGTGTTCATAACCCAGCCAAAACAACTCAGCTTGCAAACTGGTGACAGAAAACATCACAAAGTGTGAAATACAGTATGCAGTAATACCATTCAATCTAAACACATAATTTCTCAAAAATGACCTCATTTTACTAACTGCAGAAATCAGAAAGACTTCATGGGAGTTTTAGACCTTGAATGATGGGTGCCATTTAGCCATGTATAGGGGGGGTGAGAGGATTTGTGTGATCATAAGTGAAGAGTCAGAAACAGGCATATCAATTTTAAGGGGCAAGAGGAGACTGATCTGACATGAGTAAAGAGAAGGGAAAAAGAGAAACATTTTCACATTAACCACATAGCTTATCTCAATTTTCAATCAAGGGAGCATTAAACTCTTCAAACTCATCTTAACTTTAAATGTTTCATGCTGTGACTCTTGCTTCTTTTTTTCCTCACATGAAACTGGACTCCCAGCTTTCTCAGTTAAGTGGCTGAGTGAACTACAAAGTTATTTACAAGAATAATGAATGATCGGGAGCAGGTCAGGGTGAGTGGCTATGAAAGAGGGAGGATGATGAAATGGATTTTGGACATGGTGGCATCAAAGTGCCAGTAGGATACCCAAGTACAGATGTTAAATAAGCAGCTAGATATATGGGGTCTACAACTTGAAATAGAAGTCTGAGCAAGAGCTATACAGAGTCCACATCCCCAAATAGTAGCATGATGATGATGATGATAACAAATATTCATTAAGTATATTAAAAGTATAATTCCAGGAGCTTTCCAAATAATAAATCATTTAATCTTCTAAACCACCATACAAGGGAAATGTTATTTTTATCCTATTTCCGAAAAGGAGTGACACTGAGGTACATAACCCTAACATCATACAAGAACTATTAAAGCCAAGATTCAAATCCATGCAAGAAAAACTCCTGGCCTTGGTGTGAGAATCTCCATCATTCAAGATCTGTTCTCTTAAGCTGTAGCCATTGTTCGAAAGATGAAATCCTAGGACATGCAGGCAATGCCTTCTACTAAGGACCAACCAGCAACACAACAGTATGAAATAGATTGTTCAGTGCACTTTCTCTCTGTGAAGGAGTAAAGTGAGAAGTTTCCTGTGTAAGACACTACTCGGGCCTCTGATACTGCTAGATGGCACTAGGGGCAGCAAGAAGACATTGCAAACAGAGAAAGTCACAAAAAAGGGAGGCTGCAAAAGCAGACCACCTACACCCTTCTTGGGGTTGAAGGGCAGAAAAAGCAGAAGAATCCCTAGAATGCTAAAATAGCATGGGCTTTGAATGGAAAGGTCAGAATTCCAATAGTATAAACAAACTTCTTAACATCTTTGTTTGTTTTTTCACCTTTAAAATGAAAGGATAATACTATCTAACTCACTGGATTGATTTAAGGGTAAAGATTAAAAACTGTGTGTGAATACGCTTATAAATCCCTGCTAAAATCTAAGGAATCATTAAGAATTCAGTGAACTTCTCAAAAGAGGCTAAAGGATAAGATGACCTTGATAGCTAGATGGCCAGGTGAGATGTAACTAGTGCTCCTCACAATCCCTCCGCTATTAAGTGGATCATTTAATTCACTTGTCATGCTTCATTTTAGGGTTTGGCTCCCTCGACATCTCAAGCAAAGTGGAGGAGTTTGCTAACTCTCCCTGGAGCTAGCAGCAGGTCTCAAGATCCATGATCTGAGAGCAGTAGTGGCAGGCGGTGGGTAGAGGACCAGGTGCTTCTGAGACTGTATGCTTTCCCTCTGGTCAGCCACATCCTCAAGACACACAGGAAACCGGTGGTACAAAGCTCAGTAGGCAGAAGCATTCGTAATGATTCCTAAGGGACACAACTGTGGAGTTATTAAAGATATGACGTAATTGGCCTCCCAAGTCTGTGATGGCAGTCACACGTTCAGGTAATATACCAAAATAGTTGTCTTCCGAAATGAATAAAGCAATATGTAAATAATTTCTGAGGCTATCAGCTATTTTCTTTTTTTTTTTTTTGGTTGTTCTCCGGTACCGGGAACCGAACTGACAACCTTGCGCTTGCCAGGCAGGCGCTTTTGCCGCTGAGCTAAATCCCCAGCCCCTATCAGCCATTTTCTATAAGTTATTTTCTTTCTCTCCTCTCCCCTCTTCCTCTCTGATACTACTGGTCTCAGAAACCTCACAGGAGTCACAGTTAGAAGAGAGATGACACAGGAAGGATTCTGTGGAGACAGTGGTTGGCAACAGGTTGTGAGGGGTCCTGCAAAATATCCACCTGCATGCCTCAAGGGCCCCCGCAGTCCTCTGTGATGAAGGCAGGAAGGGACGAGCTGAGAGCCATTCAAGTGAGGGAAGAGAGGTGAGACAGAAGAGAGAAGACTCTTCATAGGACAGAGAAGTGCCTAAGGCCCATTTACCAGGGTCCCATGACTCCACCCTGGCTACACCAAAGGGACTTGCCCTGAGGAAGGATGTGTGTAGGAGCTAAGGAGAGCGTGTCCAAGCACTGGGCTGTGCAATCACTCTAAAAGAGCATTTCCACCATAACTTTCTCTTTATTTTTCTTAAATAAGTCCTGAACTCATAGTGACAAGAATGGAAAAAGTCATGTAGGAAAAGGTAAAATCAGAGTTGCTAAGGGAGAAACAAGGTTAGCCACATTATCCCTCAAACCAGACAATTTGAATTATTTCTTGTACTCTCACCAGGATTTGATTTAATGTATTTTATTAAATAATTGGTGTATGCCAGATACTAAGTGCTTTATAAATATTTGCTCACATAATCCTTACAAGAGCCTTCTGAGGTTGACTATGATAATTCTGATTTTACAGATGAGAAAAACAAATCAAAAGGACATTGGGCACATTACCTAAAGCAGCACAGCTAGCAAATGGTTGAAACCAATATCCTTACCAAGGTTAGCTGAATTGCAGAGAAGAAACCCTTCTCAGCTTCTGTGCTATGCTTCCTGATAATTTAATTTCAAACTATACACTTGTCATGTCCTTTTGGGATGTGATACTTCTATATAGTTATCCCTTATAGGTCTAAGCATTGATGAGGGCCAGAGCCAGATCTTACAAGTTCACTACTGAATTTCCAGGGCCTAGCAAAAA
>NW_004955490.1:3791534-3856166 GCF_000276665.1 Chinchilla lanigera
AACAAGTGATTAACTTCATTAATAAAATACAGATTCAATGAGTATTCAGTGAAAACCAGCTAAATGCTAAATATGTGACGTGTTTTGGGTATAAGAGATTGGCTAAGATCTACTTCCAACTTCCGAGCTTGGCTTATTTGTGAAAAACAAACAATTGCAATCTTGAGACAGAGGCTATTTTCAGTGTATGTGGAGAACTATAGATAACAATGACTTTGGGGCCATGGAAGCTCAAAAGCACACGGGATTGGTTCTACCTAGAAAAGTCACGGTGAACTGTACAGAACATAACATTTGAGATGAAGGCCTGAAGGAGAAGGTAATCACAAGCAGAGAATAGGCATCAGGTGGAGGAATCTCAGACCAGAATACAGACATAAGGAAAGTCAGAGCTATGATGGGGATAGGTAGTATATGGTGGCTGGAATCTAGCGTATGTGAGTGGGAGTAGCAGACCAAACCCTTGCAGCACTAGCCAGGAAGCTAGTGATCAACTCATATTTCTCCTCACAGCCTGAGTACGGTCATCGGCAAACTGTCGAGTCAGGCAAAGATAGGATCAGATTTGTGTTCTGGCAGTGTCATAATCAAGATAGAGAAAAGTGTGAAAACAAGCCGACCACAAAATAGGAGGTATCATAGTACAGTAGAGGGATGGCAAGGTCCTGAATCCAGCCAGTGGCAATAGGTGTGGATGGAAGGGAATTGATGTAAGAGATGTTTTACAGAATGTATTGACAGATCCTGGTGGCAGGCTGTGGGAAAGCAGGGAAAGAAGAAAGAAAGAAGATTCAAAGAAGACTCCGAGATGTCTCACCTGAGAAACTGGATAGATAATATGCCAAAGCAGTATGAAGTGTGTGAGGTAGGTTACAATAGGAGTAATGATGAGTTTGGTATTTGGTCTACTGGATTTAAAGGATACAAGAAGGGATTACATATCAATCTACATATTCATTATGTGGTTTAACACAGATCATAAAGTCAAGAAAGAGAAATAAAAAGAGAGTAGATTTGATACTCATTTTTGTACAAATCAGTCATTGGAACTATCTGTGTGACACTGGTCTTTTTAAAAGTCACCCAGACCATAATTTGATCTTCCATGTGCTGAAAGCAAACTCTCTAGGTCTTCAGATGAAAAGAGATGATTGCCCTTCCATGGCCCATTATTTAAACTTTTTCTTACACTGATCTTTCTGGCTACATTTCTAGATGTTTTGGGAAAATCAGTCAGTGGCTATGGATAAGAAAGAGTGGGTATTTTAGGAGGTGGGCCAAAGACCCTGGATGCTTCCCCTTTCTGGAACTGGTTGCCAGGGGTGTACGGAGTTAGAAGAGTCAGCTACAATTCTTTGGTGTCCACTTTGTAGTAGGGGCATTCTATATAGGAAAAAGATCCTTGCCCTTGCCAGGTTATTGACTCTTAAGGTCCAAAGCAAAATTGGCAATAACCTTTCTTCTTCAGAGGAACATAAAGATGCAGAATAAAGACAAATGGCATTGATGCTAAGTTGTTTAGTGATCATGAGCAAGTAATTTCTTCCCTGTGTTGCTTGGAATATAATGCTGTCCACCTGATCTAACACACAAGAAAGCAGTGAGGAACAAATGAATTACAAAGTATGAACCTGAGTTTTAAAATACAGCATAAGCAAAGTATATTATAATCTCAAGATCTCTGGACTTTAGTTTCTAATCCATCATTGTTCCAATGAAATGAGAATTTACTCTGACTTCATTTACTTTCCTATATATGAAAGAAGTGACCATGGGCTTCTCCTGAGGAGGGGAGAGGCAGAGGAAGAGATAGTTGGGTACAGGTAGACAGTATGCTGGCTTGTAGACAAACTAAATTATTATAAATGATTTTGGAATAAGTAAGCACTTAAAATGCTAAATAGTTTTTATGTACTACCTGATGTTGTTCTTTTAATCTTTAATATGTTTCCTTCCAATATTTCTTTTGCTTCAAGAAATTCACTCAAGCATACACTACTAAACCAAATCTCCTATGAGGAAAAGGAAACGAAAATCTTGAGCTCTAGTCTACAGGCAAAAGAGCTCCTTTATTTAAGTTAGCAAAATAAAAATAAAGGTCTAGGACTGGTACTCTCATTTGCATAAACAACTCCAGCAAGCATCAATTCCTAAGATGTTTATAGTCATCAAAGATAAAAATGAGCATGAGCAAAATATGAAACAAGAGAAATGACTCATGACACGAAGGAATTGGATACATCATAGTTTTAGTTGGCCCTGCGTACAGACCAGACTTCAAACAAGCCCATATAAAATCTCTGGGACTTTTTGAGCCTCAGAGCTCCAAGATACAAGGATATGAAATGGACTTAAGCATCCAGCAGAAAAGCTCTCTAAGATTTGCCCTTTTGTAAACTAGTCTGAGTCACAATTAAACAAAAGAAGAAGAATCATTTCTAGGGATGCCACCACCAATCTTCAATCTTATATGCTACAAGTTTGAGTCACCTTTCCTTCCTCTTCTTTTAATATATACAATTAAGTCTGTAAGTCCTGTTATTTCTCGTCCATATTTTATTACTGCCTTTGTGGATATATTTTCCCACTGCCTTTACCTGAAAGATAGCCCTCACCTGCAGCCTCAGCCTCCTAGCTAGTCTCACTGCCTCAAGTCTCCCCTGCCAATCCAATCTGCTCGTGGTTACAGATCCATCCTCTCTTGATGTTACCCTCTGATTAAAATCTTCAAATGCTTCCCCAGGACCATATGCCTTTCCCTATCTGGTACACACCACACTGCCAGTATGATCCCTGTTAGTCAGTTTTCTGTCATTATAACAAAATACTTGAGATAATTAACTTATAAGGAGAGTAGGTTTATTTTAGTTCACAGTTTTAAAGATTCCAGACCAAGATCCATTGTTTGCACCTGTAATAAGGCAGCATATTACGGCAGGACCATGTGGTAGAGCAAATTGTTTGCATCACAAGCCAGAAAGAAAATAAGAGAGAACAGACAGTTTGGGGTTCCATAGTCCTCTTTGGAGGCATATCCCCAATGTCCTAAGAACCTCCCATAACTCTCTATCTTCTAAAGGATCATAGCACCTGCCACCAGTGCCATCTTGAGGAACAAGACTTTAATACATGGACTTTGCATGGATACCAACCATATTCAACCATAGCAATCTTCTTCCACAGCACTCTGCTTAAAAACTACTAGTATGGTGTCCCTAACACAACCTTTGGTTTTTTATTTACCTACACTTTATATCTTACAGAAAATATAGCCCTTACTCTAAATTGTCTAGGAATTATGAATCCTTCCAGATCCAGCTCAAATCCACCTTAGCCAACAAATATATATTGCAAAGCTAGTATATAGCAAGTATTTGAAAGCCTTTGCCAACTTTTCTTCTTCCTCTTCTTCCTCTTCTCCCTCTTTTCCCTCTCTTCCCTCATACCAGGAATCAAACTCAGGACCTCACACTTGCCAGGCAAGTGCTGTGCCATTGAGCTATATCCCCTGCAAGCTTCTTGAAAGGCTGTATGTCTTTCCACCACTCACTCCACATTCTGCACATAACATATTGCCTTGCATACAGTAGGAAAGCCATAAATATTTTTATTTTTATAAAGGCATATTTCCTGTCAGAGATACTATTCTTTTGGGAGAGAGTTACTATTTGACTGCATGAAAACAGCATGTAAATGAATTAGGCCAAAAGTAAAATAAGTTTGCTACCTTAGCACAGTACAATTGAATTTGCAGGCCTAAGAAAAAATCAGTTCTGCTATTTAAATGGAATAGCCTAAAGTTAGAAACAATACCTATGACACATAGGAGAAAGAGAAGGATGCTTTAACACAGAAAGGAGAATAAAACAATTATGTCTTGGAATAAACTTTTTCTGGCTTTAGAGAGAATTTTCTCAAATTTGTCAATGACTTCCAGTTAGGAATTCACTTTAAAACTTCTTACCCATGGTAGATTAGTGTAGAGAAAGAACAAAGAGATGGTGGAGAGTGAAAGAACCTGCTTCTGGATTTTCCTTTATTCTCTTTCGCTCATCCTCCACTATTTCCTCTCTACTATGACCCCAATTCCCACAATACACCCACTCACTCATTTTGTTTCATATTTCAGGCCTCACCCTCAACTTAGACCCAAACACTAATACAGACCTCAATTTTCCCCATCAGCACTCTTGCTTTGTCATGGCTTTTCATTCTCCTTGTTTCAAGTTTTACCTGGCTTTCCAGTGAAATAAGCCTGTTCAAAGCCCAGAACCTATCCTCCATATACACCTCAGAGTTTGTGCACACAGATAATTTGATAACGCTGAGTACTGGTGTTGAGTAGGTGAGAAAGATACCATCTACAGAGTTTGTGCATGCAGAGAATTTGATAAGGCTGAGTACTGGTGTTGAGTAGG
The DNA here is from genome assembly GCF_000276665.1 of Chinchilla lanigera. NCBI lineage: Eukaryota > Metazoa > Chordata > Mammalia > Rodentia > Chinchillidae > Chinchilla > Chinchilla lanigera. The sequence goes on from NW_004955490.1 coordinate 3,795,953, forward strand.
TGAGAAAGATACCATCTTCCCCTTTTCACTACCTGATCTGTAATCTTCAGCACAGATATGATCAAAATTGAATTTGGCCATAGAGTAGACTCAGCTTGATACACTCCATGAAATCCTGTAGATGTTTAATTAATTAACAGTTGTTTACTAGCTTTGACAGCCTACAGCAGAATCAGACACAGATCAGGACATACTCAACCCAGGAACTCTTTTGTTCAGCATTGAAGTTTCTAAGGAGGGAACAGAAAATTGTGGTCCAAGAAATGACCAAGTGTTGGAGAAACCAGGGGAAAGCTAAGACTAAGGCATCAGACATTTTCATCTGGGGATCCACACAGCGAGAAATGAAAGAAAGACATCATCTGTTTTCCCCATTTCACAGGGAATCTGAAAGACATGAGTTCAAAGAGAAAACAAGTCACAGCCATCAAGCCAGCCCTTTTCGGGAATCTTTTTAAAATAGGCTCTGTCTATGGTTCTTAAGCATTTTCTGGCCATTCATACAAACAACATACTGTAATCAGCAGCATGTCTTTTCACAGGGTGATTTACTATTGGAACTTCTGCTGGGAAGGTCTGATATGTTCTTGTGCTTGCCCAGTGGAGGAACACTGAGCTAAACTGGAGTGACCAGTCCAACCAGACCCAAGAACCAGAAAGCACTAATATCTTTGACAAAGGAGCTAGATAAGGTTTTACTTAAAATGTTTTCATAGCCATATACTTTATTACACTAAGTATATCATGTAGATAGGAACACCCTCATTGCACCAACAATGGAAAATATCATGCCTTAAATCCTTAAAAAACATATTATTACTTACAAACTCACTGTAATGTGCAAGGAAAATAACTTTTATTCTCTCATTTCAAGTTCTGAATAACTGCATGTGGCCTTGAGTGGCCAGCTGTCCTACACTGGTATATAATTTCGTCACTCTGAGGTAGTTTGGCAAGGATTCCAAAAATAAATATCTTCAGGGCCAGACACAAATTATAAATGTGTGAAAGTATTGGGTAGGAGCCAACTGAAAGTAGTGGAAACTGTACTGATCAGTACAGGATATGCCGAACCCAAGGATTTAAATTCAAAACTTTTTTAAACCACAGCATATGTTTCTAAGTTTTAGACAGAATTTCTGAGCACCTTGTTTTCTGCCCCTGGTTAGGATTAAAAGGGAAGAGCAGTGACTGCTCAATGACTTGCAGCTTGAAGATGTGATCATTTTGTTCTTCACATTGAAAATCAATCAGAACCTCTTAGGGCTCGAATTCTAAATGAGATTCTGTAAAACTCAACTTTCTCATACCTTAAAACCACTCCTTTTATTCTCTCCTTTAGAGTAAATTTTTGTATAATTCTCCTTTGACTAAAGCATCTCCATAAAGCTTCTTCAATTAACAACCAACATTGTCCCATAACTGTTCCCTGTGGGACGTACTCCAGTATCTGGAGAATATGGATCTGAAGGCCTAGCTTGGCACTGTTCTGAGATTAACAGTGTAGAAAATTGAGGAATAGACACTTTCAGCTGAGTTGATAATAGTAGGGACGGGCACAGAGTTTCTGAGTTATCAGACAACCACTGACTTAATCTGTTGCACTCTCTTTCTTACATCTTCTTAAACTTCCATCCCTGAAACTCCAGTATAATATAGCTCAGAAGATTCAGAAAACTACCTTGCCATCTGGGTAAATACCCTGAACCAGTCTATTTGAGTAGATTTTATGTCAATAATCCAAACAGTTCTAGAAATGGAACTGTATCGTGTAGCAGAGATTATAGCAACCCAAGCAACAATGTGCAAAGAGTAACTCTGGTTCATGGTAGCTTTAGATATAAAGTTCCTTAGAGGGAAGACATCATCTATGTGTAGTTCCTACAGCAGACTGAACACATTTTATTAATGCTGAATAACTTTCCAGAAAGACAGAATAGGTTTGGTGAGATGCTGGAGTCTGCGAGTAGTAATGCAAGCTGTAATTGGTGATTTGAGGTTCTCACTTCATCATAGTTTAGATTCCCCAACATCTGTGCAGCTAGTCAACTTTAGGACTTTTGAATTAGAATTTAATGTGGAATTTTGCATAGGGAATAGACAGGATTATGAGAATTTAATAAAAAATTTCTTTTAATCCTATTCTTTATGTTGCAGAAACAGGACAGGATTAAATTCATAGGCCTTAGAGCAAGTTAGTGTCTCTGATCATGATCTAATCCCAATTCTAAGGTTATCTGTGAGGTCTCAGTTAATCTGTGCAATTTCTCTGTATCTAGTTCTTCATCTATAATATGGGAATATCATATCTGCCCTACAGTTTTGCTATGAAAATTAAATATGAAGCATATAGACTAGTGAGTAGAATAGTACTCAATAGCATGTACTGAATATTCCAGAAACAACTATTATTCATATACTTTCTTATTAAAAGCTTTGGAGGGTAAGAGTTGAAGTCAACACTCACCATTTAAAGATAAAGAGATTTTGAGCAAGTCACATCTCCTCTCAGGGTCTTAGTTTCCTCCTTTTTAAAATGAAGTAGTAGGATTTGTGTTACAGATTTTTCAAGTATTTTTCTTTTCATGGCATGACCTCACATTCAAGATCAACTGATGCTTCTTTTTATGTAAATCTTAGTGTAACAGATTGAAATCATACATATGCCTCGGGTCCTCTTAGTCCCTCAAACTGAAAATGATCCCTTCTACTCATGCATTCTTTGGTTCTTTAATTTTATGACACCAGAAGCACAGAGTCAAAGGCTTCTACCCTCAGCTAATCTCCTCATATCAGCTACTAGGGGGCAGTAGAATGCATCCTTTCACGGCGAAAGCTGTAAGAAGAATCTGAGGACAATTTGTCATTTATCAATTGTTTCTCTTTGTTCACAATCAAGCCTGACACTGGTCAATGGAATCGCATAGGCCAACTGTTGGATAAAAGAACTAATGTGAGATGACTGCCTTGTTTCTTACCCTAACCTGTTATGTTGAATGTCAAAATAAGAGAGCTCTAAACATTCCAGGCTATTAAACCAACTTCAGTTCAGTAGAGGAAGCACCGGCATGTTCCTTCTTTCACAGAGTGGGGCTCTGGAGAAGTCACTGAGCCTTTCTGAACCTGGTATCACTGTCTCCCCTCTCACACAGACACTGCAGAGAAAGCAGAAACAAGATAGGTCAGGAGAGAGAGAAATGCCAATCAGGGACTGGCATAGTTAGGGATCTCTCTCCATCACCATCATTTGAGTCAAATATTTCCTCAACAGTGGACCACTGGCTGCCTGAAACTATATCTTCTGAGGAGCTTGTTAAAATATTCCCAGTCCTCACCCAAACTTACTGAATCTGAATCTGCTCTAGTCAGGTCCAGAAATTTGAATTTTACCATGCTTCATGGTGATTCATGTACCCCCTAGGAAATTTAATTAATAATCGTGGGCCTAACCAATTGCTAGCTTCTTCAGTCCAACTTGAAGTGTTGATGAGGCTTTTTAAATCTCAGTTGTGGACAAGTTATGCATAAGAAATGGAATTATAGAATTCAACTGGATAAAATAAAAGGTTTTCTGAAGAGATGATTAGGCACATAGAAATGTGCAACCAATAAAAGCTGTAGAAACTCTTAGTACATATTTCTGATTTCAAAATGCGGTGACTAAATATCAGCCTCATATTTTTGTCTCCAGGAATAATAAGAGCATAAATGAAAATATTCCTTTAATTATGCTCTATACATTTCTTGACCTCCTTGAACTCAAACAAACTTATTTTACACCTAAGAAAGTAAGGCTTAGAGAAGAGAAGTAATTCTTCCTAGGTAGTCAGTTGGTTATAAATATTATTAAATCAGTCATTCATGAAAAGATGAAATTTATTTGGGTTACTTATCTACCCACATTTCCTTCTTCTCCTCTAATTTTCAGAAGAAAAACACTATGTGTCTCACTATATTTTTGTCTTCCAATTTGGTTTTAATGCTTATCACTTAAAGCAGAAATTTCTGCATATTTAGGCAGAGGCTGGAAAGGAAATATAATGACCCTCATGTGGGAAAGTGAAAACATTCTAAAACTATCATTCACAGATCTCCAGCTGCTCTCTTAAAGTTATTGAAGCTAGACCTTTGGTTTCACAGTTACCTACAGTAATATCCAGGAAAGGACATTTTAAATAACTTCCATGATACATGAATACATATGGTATGTAAGTAAACATATGAAGAATAATTGGACAATTGAAATAGCCACTGTAAGATTGGCTGTAAATATTGCCTGTGCTGTGTTCCACCTCAGACATGCCTGTTGGACATTGGCAAGGAGAAGACAGAGCAGTTATTGAGAAAAATGCCTCCTCTCTATCGTGTGTAAATATCACATTTTCTTTATCTATTCATCTGTTGATGAACATATAAGCTACTTCCATGATTTAGTTATTATAAACTGTGCTGATATAAATATGGATATGCATGTATTACTGTAAAATGATGACTTTAACTCTTTAGAGAAGATATCTAGAAGGGGAATTTCTAGTTTTAGCTTTCTGAGAAATCTCCATAAAGTTTTCCAATAAAAGTTGCAGTAATTTACATACCCAATAACAATATAGAAGGGTTCTTTGCCCCGCATAGCCTCACCAAAATTTGTTATTATTTGATTTTTTGAAGGTAGACATTCTTTCTGGAGCAAGGTGAAATCTCAGTGTTGTTTTAATTTGCATTCCTTTCATGGCTAGAGATGCTGAACATTTTTTCATGTATTTATTAGCCATTCGTACTTCCTCTGATAAGGATATATTCATTTCAGTTGCTCATTTTGGATTGGGTCTTTTATACTGGGAGGGAGATAATACTTTTGAGTCTTTTTGTATTCTAGGTATTAAATCTCTGTCTGATATATAGCTAGGAAAATTCTTTTCCTATTGTGTAGGTTGACTCCTTACTCTGTTGATTGGTTCTCTTGCTGTACAGAGGATTTAAAAGCAAAAAACAGGGGGAAAAAATGTACCTTCTCTAAAAACAAGGTTAGAGTGAACACATGACTTCAAACTTCTTAGGAAGATGTGCTATAATGAGCCAATAAAATGTAACTGCACGGGCTATAGGGCAGAGAATTGTCATACACTGCTAAGAGGCAAAATGCACGGAACACACGGGCCTATGGTTGGAAAGAACCTTCCAGATCATCTGTTTCAACTCCTTTCATCTTATAACTGAAGAAACCAAGGCTCACAAAGAGAAAGTGACTAGCCCAGGGTCACACAGATGGATAATTGGTTATAAACATTTCCTATATGAAACTCACTAGTAGGAAGGCAATTTTAATTAGTGAGATAACAAAGTTGCAGACCTGTTTTAAAATGCATTTCTATTAAGAGCTCTACAAAGTTAATAGAATAAATAAGCAAGCCTAGTATTATGTATGCAAGTAGTTCACAACCTTGGCATGTGATCAGAATCACTTGAGGAGACTGTTAAAATGGCTTTGTTCCCTAATTAGTATTCTAACAAAGGGCCACTCTACACAGTGTGCAGGTCATGCACTTCAGGGAAAGTTCCCATTTATGGAAGTGACTGGGGGCTCATCTCAAGCCAACAAACAAATTTACCAAGCCACGTCTTCTGGTCAGGGGGCTGCATCTGCTAGAGGAAAGTGTGCCTTTTCCCGCTCTGTACAAAGGGACACCGTAGATCAGCAGCAGCCAGAGAGCCATGGGTTCCTCCACTTGTAGATATCACTGCAACTGTCCTTTAATGTCCCTCCATTCCCCCCAAATCTTGGAAGGATCTCCAAATTCTGGAATAGACTCAGTTTGGTAGTTGCCTCATCTGTGTCTCAGGGCAAAAGGTATTCTTTAAATTGATATTTTATTACACCATCCCCTCCTTCCTCATTACTACAAATACGCAGTAACTTGAAGTAGTGATTTTCCAGTTTTCTTGATTTCTAACCTTATCACAGAGGAAAAAAAAGTCTGAGCCTTACCCTCTCAGTATATGTATAAATATGCATATTTTTATATTTATGCATGCACACATATATTTATGACTAAATATGAAGTACTGTACTAATACACTGTGTGCATTATAAAATAAACAATATTAAAGTACAAAATAAAGATTAAATTAGTGATGTTTCAAAATAATTTATGACTGTATTAACAGTCTCACAAATTGTTTTTGCTTTCATTAGAAAATTGACATTAAAATAATTTCAGAGATAGCAATGTGATTTAATAAACTTCATTTCAAAATCTGAGTTTAATCCTCCATTATACAGCAATCTGAAGTTCTGGTTCTGATTTCAGTAATTTCAATTCTTGGCCCACTCCTTATCAGTTCATTAATTAGATTGTTCCTGTTTTGACTTGGTAATGTGGCTGACAAAGAGCTCGTTTTAAGAGCAGAACTTTCTAAAAGCAATATGGCACTAGCTCTGCCTTTTTCTTATTCTCTTGTGCTTACACTGTTTCTCTTTAATTCTTGATCTACTTAACAGGGCAAGATTTTAAACTACTTCCTCGTTTGTGAAGATTAGGTTAGTTAAAAGTAGATAAATATAATCTGCAATTTCAAGTAAGTGAACACATGCAAACTATAAAATATTTTAATACAGAGAGAGTAAATAAAAATATGAAGACGACATCAACAATCCGTTTTTGTTATGGAACTTTCATGCTTCTTTAAGATCCAATGGCTCAAGTTTATGCTTCTTTATGCAGAGTAGTACTGCATTGTGCATGGATACTACAGTTTCCCTATCTGTTCATCTGTTACTGGGCATACAGGCCACTTCTATGAATTAGCTGTTTGTCAGTTGTGCTGCTATAAACAGGAGTATGCATATATCACTGTTCTATGATGCTTTTAACTCTTTTAGGAAGATAAACAGAAGTAAAGCTAGGTCAAATGGAATTTCTAATTTTAGTTTTTTGAAAAAGCTCCATACTGATTTCCATAGCGGTTATACCACTTTCCACGCCCATCAACACTAAAAAAAGTTCCTTTTCCCCTACAATTTCACCAGTATTTGCTGGCTTTTTTTGAGTCCTTAATAATAGGTATTCTTACTGGAGTAAAGTGGGATTTCACTGTTATTTTGATATGCATTTCACTAGTGGCCAAAGATGTTTAACGTTTTTTCATGTACTTCTTCACCATTTGTACTTCTTCAGAAAATTCTCTAATTTTTTCCAATAATGAGCAGAATTTTCAAGGAGATAGGGAGAAAAGGCATCCCAGGAAGAAGTAACAATATGAAAAATGGTACAGAGAGAAAATTAATTTTGTTTATCTGCTTTGGAGACAAGTAGACTTTGGGGTTCAGATCTGTAGCACTGCCATGGTCCTCATCTTTCTTTCATGTAAATATTGACTCCCTATACCCAGTTATCCCATATTTACTCCTTAAATCAGAGATTTCGGGGTAGTACTCCAATATCTATATGTTCTAAGCAAGATTTGGGAACCATCATGTGTACCATGACTATGACCATAATTACAAAGTATGTTTACTCACATTCTTTTGTTTTCATTAGTACATGTTTGCCGTACATGACATTTACATTTGTATCAGGAATTAGATACAGGTATGTGATACCTCTCTATTCTGTTTGTTCCCCCTCCCCACCCACCTCTCTCCCTCTGACTTGAAATCCCTCTTCCCTATTTTCCTTATTACTATTAGTTTTAGTTCATGTTTATGACATATGTTTACATTCCTTGTGGATATTTGATATATGTACATGCCTGTCTAAATTACTTTCAGGTTGCTAAGACATAATACTGGACACCCCAAGTTAAAGGAGGAGAGGTTTAATTTGCCTCATATTTTGTAGAGGTTTTAGTCCATAGTCAGTTGGCTCCAAGGCAGGGCAGTGCAGCAGAGGGCCACTGCAGAGGACAAATAGGTCATGGCACGGCAGCAAGAAGCAGAAAGCAATCAAGGGACAAGTGGGGGAGACATGTACTCTTCCAGCCCATGCCCGCAGTGATCCAACAAGACTTCACCTCTCAATACCACATCTAGCTATAAATTCATCAGTGGATTAATGCACTGATGAGAATCATACCTCATGATCCAATCAGCCCCCAAAACCCCACCTATGAGTTCATGAAGCTTTGGAGGACACCTAGATATAAACCATAACGTTCTGCCCCTGGTCCCCAAAAGACTTATGTGCATCCTTTTATGGAAAATGCATTTAGTCCCTCTCTAATGTGGCTAAAGTCCTAATAATTTCGGCATTGCTGAAAAGTCCAATTCCAAAATTTCTTCTGAGATGTAAGGCAAACTCAGTGGCAAGTCCATATAAAAATGAAAAGAAAATTAAACACTTGCAGCATACAAGAGCATAGAATAATATTCCCATTCCAAAGATAGAAATGGGGGTAAAAATGAATGGGACCAAGGCAAAACTGAAATCTAGAAGGGCAAACATTAAATCCTGCAGTTCTATCTCCAGCATCTGGGGCAATCTGGGGCAAGATATGAACTCCAAAGTGCTTGTACAGCCCCACCTCTCCAGCATTGCTAGTAGTGGTTGTATCCCTCATGGTTTCACCCTTCAGCTGGCTTTGTTCCTTGCTGTTGTCCTCAGATGGTCTGTTCCTGGCTTTTCCAAAATCCTAGCATCTCCACTGTACCTTCAGCTGTACACTCAGATTCACATACTGCCCTCTCAGGGGCACACTCCCTGGCCTCCCAGGCCTCCTTCTGAAATCTGCGTGGAAGCCTTCCTAATCCCACAGCTCTTGCAGTCTCCATGCACCTAAAACCAGCACCATGCAGATAATGCCAAGGTCTGCTGGCAGAGAGCCATAGCTAAGCCCTTTTGTGTCTCATGGCTGATTACAGAGCCCTCTGAGTGCCTATATGGTTGAGCAAGGTGAACTGAATACTGAGGAACAAATTCCCTAGGCTGCTGCCCTTCTGGAGTACAGTGCCCTGGGGATCTTCTCAAAGCAAATCTTTTACTTTAGTGATTTTGAGCCTGCAAAAATGAGGTCTTGCATGTGCCCTCAAGCCATCTTTTCTGTCATCCTGTTCCAAAGTACTTGGCTTCTTTTAATGCTGTTTTTAGCAAAGAACTTCCACAGTTCTTCATCGTCACAGGTCTCAATCTAACCTGAGCTTCCTTTCTGGCCAAACTCAAAAACTTTTAAATCATTCTGCTGAGCTGCTTGCTTTTGATTCACAATGTAGAGCTGCTCCAAAGCACCACATAGTACCCAAGCCATAATGTTTACTGCCTTGAAATTTCCTCTGCCAAATTAGTTAGTCTGCTGTGTTTCATCCCAATTTCCCACGAAGTCTCTGCACAAGAGGAAAATGCCAACAAATCTTCTCCCAGAGTATAACACGTGTGATCTGTAGTCCAAATGCCAATGGAGTTCTTCTTTCTAACTGAAAACCCTGGAGCTTTGTCTTTATGTGCTGCAATATCGTCAACATTTTGGCCTAAGCTCTAACCAGAATCTTCCATCAAGCTATCAGTTTTTCTTTATCCAGTTGTCTGTTGATGGACTTACAGAGTACTTCCAGGATTTAGCTATTGTGAATCTTGCTGCTATAAACATTGGTATGAGTGCATCACTGTAATGAGATGACTTTAGCTATTTTGGCAAGATACTTAGAAGGGAAGTAGCTGGGTCAAATGGAATTTTTAATTTCAGTTCTTTGAGAAATCTCCATAGTGATTTCCATGATGATTTTTCCCATCAACGATGTAAGAGAGTTCCTTTTTGTCATAGGCATGCCAGCATTTGTTATTATTTGATTTCTTGATGATTCCCATTCTTTCTAATGTAAGATGAAATCATAGCATTGTTTTAATTTGCATTCCTCTAATGGCCAGAAATGTTGAGCATTTTCTCATAATGTATATTGTCCATTTGTACTTCTGAGAAGTGTCTATTTGTTTCACTTGCCTACTTTTATTAGGCCTTTTATTTTGGGTGGTCTAACATTTTTTAGTTCTTTATATTCTAGATATTTGTCCTCTGTCTGAGGAATAGCTGGCAAAAAAATTATCTCATTCTGTAAGTTACCCCTTCACTCTATTAATTTATCCTTTTGCTGTGCAGAAGTTTTTTATTTTTATATAATCCTATTTTTCATTCTTGATATTATTTCTTGTGCAATTGGTGTTCTGTTCAGAAAGTCTTTGCTTATACCTGTAACTTCAAATGTTTTACCTCTTTTACCCTCCAGTATGATCATCATTTCTACTTTAACATTCAGATCTTTGATCCACTTTGATTTTAGTTTAGTACATGGAGAGAGATATGGATCAAGCTTCAATCTTCTGCATATAACCAATTTTCCCAGAAACATTTGTTACATAGGCTATCTTTCCTCCAACATAGGTTTTTGGCCCTTTGTCCAAGAATAAATAGCTGAATATGTGTGGAAATTTTTCTGTATCCTCTATTCTATTCCATTGATCTATCTCTCTCTTTTTGTGCCAATACCATGCCATTTTTATCATTGTTGCCTTGTAGTATAATTTGAAGTCAGGCATTGTTCTTACTGCCTTATTCTCATTGTCTAGGACTGCTTTAGAACGCTGGTGTTCTTCTAGTTCCATATGAACTATATGATTGTTTTCTTTAGTTCTGTGAGGAATGTTGTTAGTATTTTGGCTGTTATCTATATATCAATTTTGGCAATGTGGCCATTTTGACAGTACCGCTTCTGCCTATTCAGGGTTGGGAGACATCTTTCCATTTCCTAATATTGTCTTCAGTGTCATTTTTCAGAGGACTGTAGTTTTCACTGTAGAGATTATTTACTTCTTTAAATAAGTGAATTCCTAGTATTTAATTTTTTTGATACTGCTGTGAATGCTACTGTTTTCTTCATTTCTTGCTCTTAAATTCATTCGTGGTGTATATATTCTGCTGCTCCTTATTTCAGCATTGCACAGTGGCTCTCCATTGCCTATTAATTTAAATCTAAACACCTCAGTTCCACCTCCAGCACCCTTACCTCAACCGTCTGACCTTGTTGTGCTAAGAGTTTTGGGGGGGTCTTCAACCAGAGCACATTTCCTTCCTTTATCATTGTTTAATATATGATATTTCCCTCTCTTGAGAGCTCATGCTCCTTCCCAGCAATGAATGTCTTTGTCTTCAAGGCCCAGTTTAGAACACATTACCCCCAGAAGGTACTCCCCTTATTATTCTATCCCATTCTGCTACATTTCAAACAGTTTTAATCTCTTCATACCATAGCCAAATCTCATCAGTTGAACATTCCAATAACTGAAAAGAAGACTATATTTGAAGAATATGGAATTTATTAATTACTTAAACTTTCTAAATGTGCATATCCACATAACCTCATGACTCAGAGTATGACCAAATAGCCTCACTGGGTGTTCTTCTTAAAGATTTGTGTAAAATTATGATCAGTAAAAGAATTAAATACATGAAAGTTAAACATAAGTGCACTAATTTTATGTATGTGAGCTAATGGGTTACCTAATAAAAGCTTTATTAAATACATTAAGCACATCCTGTAAAGCAAGTCAAAAACCCAGTGCCATGTATACTATTGTGAGGAATTTCACTAACCATCTTGAAATGCAGGTACTGCTATTGCTATTTCATACATGAAAATGAAACTCCAAGAACAGAGTCACATTGATTGAAAATAACAAATTCAGATTATCTGACCACATAGTCTTTCCCTTACCACTCTGTCCCACTATCGAGGAAAGTTAAGAAGTTTCAAACAGACTTTCCAAGTATTTGCCAACCTCCTCTTTCATCCTCAAACTTGTCAAAAGTACAATTACAACAATTTAAAGAATTTACTTTGCTTTATTCATTCTGTAAAATAGAGCAAGTGTTTCAATAAACTGAACAGAAGAGGTGGTTTTATAGACAATGAAAGGCTAAATAAAGCAGAAACAAGGAACAGATTGATCATTTGAATGTGACATGCTTTGTACAACAGAAAAAGAGGTAGAACAATAGGAGATAACAGATTGGTTAACATCAGGTTACTTTTGGTTACTTTTTTCAAGGATTGATGAAGAGAGAACTTTATTATGCCAGCTAAAAAACTGGCCTGTTTGGGAAATTTGGTTGTCATGATTTTTCAGAAGACCAGATAAGAGCTCAAATTCAGGTTGGTGACATGATATTTTAGTAGGGTTAACGTCATTTAATTTTTAGTCTGTTCTATCGTGGCCCAGTGTAGGAGCTTAATCCAAAAAAGGGCACCCTATAATTTTTATTTAACAAACTAAATCTTCCTTTACTTTAATGCTAACTTTCAAAATATACCAAACAACACATTATGAGCCTGTTGTCCTTTCTTCAACCTACAAGGTACACTTGACAAACACATGAAAAGATGCTTAACACCACTACTCATTAGAGAAATGCAAATAAAACCCATAATGTGTGACCAAATACCTATTAAGATGTCTAAATTTTTGAAACACAGAAAACAGAGTGTTGGCATGGATGTGGAAACATTAGAATCTTCGTGTGCTCTTGGTATACACAATGATGCAATGTATTATTCAGATTTATATAACTATAACAAAAGACCTGAGACAATTTACTTATGGGGAGAAAAGGGACTGTTTTGCCTCATGGTTCTAGAGGTTCCAGTTCAAAATTAAGTGACTCCATGGAACTGGGCCTATGGTGAGAGTAGCACATCATGGCAGGAAAATGTGGTAGAACAAACTGCACGTCATGTGCCAGGAAACAAAATGAGCCAAGGGCAGAGTCCCAACAACAAGGAAGTGGCACCAAAACAGAGAGAGAGGAAATAAAATCATGAGCTCTGTCTCTTCTCCTCCTTTAATCTTCTGCAGGAACTCCTAATTGGCTATACCCAACTGCAAGCCAACTAGCAAAGGACCTGCACTATATATTCTACGTGAATTAGCCTGTTAAGACACAGATCAGGGCTGAGACAGCTAGAAAACAGATATGGAGTCTATGTGCTGGCCACATCAAACAGAATACATTGTGTACTTAAGTTCTCATTTTAGACCTGTCACTAACTGTGGGATCTTATTTAAGTCCATTAGCCTATACTTATTTTTTCCCCACTTAGGTATGTGTGCATTCAAGTCTCTGTCCTGCCCTCTAAAAGGTGATCTATGAGTCTCTGATAAATGGTGCATAACATACTCCTTCTACCCTACAAAATGCCATTAAACATGAGGAAATAATCATTCTTCCACTTTTCCTTGGTCCTCTTCTCTTCTATTTGGAAAGGTCATAAAATAATATTGGCAAAATGAGGAAAGCAAACTGGTAGGTGGGAGAACTGTCATCTCAAGTACATGACTTTTCTACTCTAGACCTCAGTTTTCACATGATTAAGTACCTGAACTAGATGTTCTTATCAATGTCCCTTCTAGTTACAAAGATTTTCTGACTCCAGGGAACATCGGCAAGATACACACACACACACACACACAGAGTCCCTTTTACCTTCTCCCTCAAGTAATGCATATGAGGTATAATTGAAAACTATGGTGAATATCAAATTAAAAATTGTAGCATCTGGGCATGGTCACTCACACCTGTAATCCCAGCACTTGGAAGGCTGAGGCAGGATGATCACTTTGAGTTTAAGGCCAGCCTGGGCTACATAGTAAGTTCAAGGACAGCTTAAACTACATAGTGAGACCCAGTCTCAAAAAATACTACTTTAAAGACACATTGCCATTTATCTGCCTGCAAATATTCTCCCTTGCTTTGAACACACATGTCCTATCACTCTTGCCACTTTCTGAAGAAGTTCTGGAAGTCCTCTTTCATGAGTGTCTTTTAACTGAGCTGTCATGCTTGTCTTGATGCCCTGAATTCATTCAAAACATTTACCTTACCCTGTCATTTTGACTCTAGGGAAGGGTCAGAAGCAGCATTGTGCCAGATCCAGTAAATAGAGTGGATGAGGACACTTCCCAATGTTTTTATGAGCCTCTTTTTCCATTCGATGGTTCTCAGCAGCAGCATCCACTACTTTTTATCACAACTTGTAAAGACGCTCACACAGGAAAACTATTACAACTGCTTCAGAAAGTGGCAGGGCAATGAGATAAGCATTCTTGAAGAGAGAGGGAATATTTTGAGGGGATCACTGGCAATGTATCATTTACTCTAACAAATTTTTAATTTAAATATTCACTATGTGTTTTGTACATAACTTGCCCAAACCTAATTTTTATTTTTGCTTTCATGAAATCAATACTACTATCCACGAAAGCAAGACCTTGAACATTAGGGTGTCCTTCACACCCCACCTAACTCAGGAGACCTTCTCTGGGATTACTCCCCAAAGCAGCATTGCCATACATGCAGAATTATGCTCCTCCAGAACTCTAGGAGAAAGTCACTGCAGCCCAGAAAATTCTGGGATAAGCAGAGAAAAACAGGTACCTTTACTGCAGCATAATCATAGTCTTTAAATATTAAAGACTTTCAGGTCAGAATGTTTAATATTCTAATGTACAATATGTATCTGCGATAAGGTAGCAAAGTACATACTGGGTTTTCTTATCTCCCAGAGTTTGTGGGAGATAAGATTGTGGAACCCTCCTACTCCCTTGCCCACAGCACCCAAAGCTCTTTGGAACAATACAAATTGCTTAACTAACTCCCATATTCAAATAGCGTTTCTGTATATTTGCACTTCAGCACCAAATATGCTATATTGATATATTAAAATGCATTTTAGTCCATCACACTTGCTCTGTCTCCCAGTATCTTAGTTCCTGCCTTGGTGAACTCTAGTTGGTGATGCTTCCAGATGGCTAGGGGTGGGGTGAGAGGGGGAAGGGGTGTAAGAAAATGACATTCTGGAATGCCTTTAACATAAGGCAGTCTCTTTTTTTAAGCAAGATGAAATGTGGCTATAACAATAACAAGTCATATTTGAAGATCAATTTACAGTTGTTGAGAACTTTCAAATGGAACAGCTTGTTTCTAAACAATTTCAGGTCGTTATGATTAGACCCATTTCCAGATGAAAAACAGGATGATTACATATGTCTCCCTAGGTTTCTTAGCAAAGCCTACTCCAAAAAAAAAAAAAAAAAGAAAAAAGAAAATGTAGATAGTCCAATTTCAGTGCTTCTTTTAATGCACTAAGGCTGAAAAGATTCACTCAGTTTTCTAATACCCAAACTAATTAGGCACTTAGTGTTAAGCATTCCGTTACTGCAAACAGGAAGCCAGGGTAGTGCCTCATATCTGATTAGCCTACTGAGAAGGCAGGACAGAGTGTTTCTTTAAAGGTTTCCTTTTATTGCTTTTCTAATCCCAGTAGCTAACCGTGCTTATTACGGAAAGTCAAAAGCTGCAGATAAACAAAAAGTAGAAAAATTAAAATACCAATAAACACCAATATCTACCTATCCAGAAGCAATTACTTTGAAAGCCTTGGTGTATAGTGTTCCAAACCATTTTCCATGCACATTACACTCCATAATAGATCTTCTTTCATGTTCTAGTATTTCTGGAATTGTGCTGTTGTTCTGTTAACGTTCATAATTGATGTGATACTGTTTTCCTCGCAAATATGATTAGGGTTATCATGCTGATGCTGTTTTAAAATTATGGCATCTTAGAGTCCATGAGAGACTTCATAGTTTCACCCCAAACTGTGCCAGGTTATTGGCTTTGAAACTGCTTTCCTCACTCCACAACCCCCGTATTTCTGGTCATGACTCTACATCAGTAGGTAATTTCCTATAAGCATCGATAAGCACTAGGTGCCAAACCAGTCCACTGATATGAAGTATTTTTAACCAAAATACTTTTAGCCAAATATTTTTAACCAAACACCTATTACTCGGAGTTCAAATGGTTTACAGCTTTTCCCAACTACAAATAACACTGCATAAACAGATTAACTGAGAAACAGAAGTCATACTAGGTGCCAGACATAGTACTACTAGCTAAAGACAGAACGATGAACAAAACGAACATAAACCAAATTCTCCCAGTGTAGATAGTCTAGTAGGAACAGCAGGAATTTAAAAGCAAACATGTTAATGGACGCCTGTAGAAACGTATACAATATCAAACACTATGAATAATTACATGCATCTTACTTTAGATTGAAGAATCAGGAAAAGGCCTCTCTAAGGAAGTCGAGAGCTAAAGGATGAGAAAAACAGCCCATAAGTGAAAGGTTACATGAAATTAGACTCCCCACAAGTACAATATGAAATATCTAGTGTCTTGCCCATATAGAATACCCTTCATTTCTTCACCAATCTATTGAGGGTGGAGGAGAAACCTCATTATTATCTTAATTAGCACTTCAAAAATAATTTATGAGGTTGAATAGTTATTGTTACTTTATGATATTTCCTCTCCACCAGAATTGCTAATCAGGTATCACTGTGTTTTCAGCTATGACCAGGTCATGTCTACTACACAGAAAAGCATCACAAAACTAGGGTAGTGTTTCTCAAAGTATGCTCCCTATGGGACCTTTAGAATACATGGGTATCACTTGGGAACTTTTTAGAAAGGCAAATTCTCAGATCCCACCCCAAACTGACTGACATAGAAACTGTGGGAAGGGCCTTACAATCTGTGTGATATATGATAAAGCTTAAAAGCCACTTTCAAAAGGATACTAGATAGATATTTGTAGATGGATGTAGGTTACCTGACCAATAACTCTACCAAAGGCACACTTCAGAGAATATAGGTCTTAGTTAAAGCAAATGAAAAGTCTAGGAAGAGAGCTTGTTTATCCATTTATCCAACAAATACTTTTTGATCACTTATTGTGGTCTACAACCATACCATCCTGAATGCACCCAATCTCATCTGATCACTTATTGTGCCCTAGATACTGTGCTAAGTACTGAAAATTTAATAAAGAAATAAGACAATGGTCACAGTCTTCAGAAAGCTAATTACCTACTGGATTGATTGCTTGTTGCAGTGAATTGGATGGTCAAAGAAAGTTCTAGCAGACACCATGTTTGTACTGTTGAAGAGGAGGAATAATGGGAAAATTAAAATATAAGTATTCTCTGGTCAAGATAAAGAAAATAAAATTGAGAGGACAACAAGGACATATATTCACCTTCATCCTTCTGTGTCACCTCTACAAGCTATTCTAGAACAGAGATAGATCTCAGATGGGAGAAGTGCCAGGTTCTACACAGTTCTCATTATTTGTGTTATTTTTCTAAATTGATCCATCTTTTCCCTTATTGAGACAGCATAGTAATGGCTTCCTTAGATACTTGAAGTGTGCCCCAAGAATTTACAGTTCTGTGTTAATGTGATATATAAAATAGAGTCACCTTGACCTCACATTTATCTGGCTTATGTAAGTTCTAACCTTTTAATGCAGTGCAACAGAAATGCCAGACCTATTTTGTCTAGGCATGTAAACAAACACTCTGATTTTAAATAATATATTGTGATCTCTGGTGACTACAAGAGCTTGACAACCTTCAGAGGTCAGGAATTCAGCTACTGACCTAAGCCCTGATATAGATGAAAGCTCTGAGCTTTGGCTCTGCTCCTCTTCTTGGGAGAACTGCTCATTGAAGTAAGATATTTGGAAAGAGCTCCAGAACTTTTCCTTCCAATGTAAATACACTAGTGAAGCCATCCAGAGAAGGGTCTGATGAACTCATTGTAACACCAAGTCTCATGGCCTTAAATAAACTGTACAATTATCTTTTCTAGTCTAGAAGATATAAAGCAAAACAAGAATGGGGGGAGTTTATTATTATGGTTGAGATTCAAAATGTTTCCCAAAAGGCTCACTGTGCTGAAGTTTTGGTTGCTGATGGGCTTTGGGGAAGTAATTGTGTCTTGAAGGCTCTAACTTGCACAGATGAAGTCATGATTTGATGGCCCTATTGGGATGCGATAGAAACAGGAGATGGGCCCTAAGTAGATGGAGTGGGTCATAGAGGGCATGACCTTGGGATCTATATCTGATTCCCAGCCCCTTCCTCTTTGGCTCTTTCCCTCCTTTTGCTTTCTGGCTGCTATGAAGTCAACAGCTTTGCTCCACCAAACCTTTCCACCATGGTGTTTTTGTCTTCCCACACACCTAAAAGCTATGGAGCAAGCCAACCATGGACCGAAACCTCTTTCATTATAAACCAAAATGTATCTTTCCTTCCTTAAGTTGATTTTCTGAGGTATCTGATCACAATGACAAAAAACTGAATAATACACCGCCGTTAGTTTTCTCCCGCCTAAATTAGGGTTTCTCAACCTCTGCAGTCTATTTAAGGCCAAATAATTCTTTACTGTAGGCCTGTCCTCTGCAGAGTAAGATGACTAGCAACATCCATGGTCTCTACCAACTAGATGCCAGCAACTCCCCATTTGTAACAATCAATAAGGTATCCAAGCATCACCAAATTCTCCTGGAGGAGAAGAAGCTATATCACATCAAGCCGAGAACCACTGCTTGGTGAAATCAAGGCATTTAGGGATCCTGTACATTAATCCCTGAGGAGTCATGTATGCTATATTTTTCAAACCCGATGGATCAGATCAATCTAAGAGTAAGAGACACCCTCTAGGGTTCGCACAAAAAATTTCACTGGCTAACTCCCTCCCATCTAAAATAAATTCTTAACTCTCTCCATTGACTTTCAACAACTCAACATTATCAGAGAAATACATTTTCACTCTCTAAAGATGAGTTGCTGAGAGCCAACAAGTAGGGGACTAAAAATCAATGATTACTCTGTACAAATATATGACACCTCATTTTCACACATTTGTCATTTGGAATTCAGTTTAACACCAATGGGTTATTTTCTAAGCCCCCAGGAACCGTTAATCTTCATACACCTGTACTGGTTTCTCACAAGTGCTGTGACAAATTACCACAAACTTAATGACTTAAGACCATAGAAATTTATTCTCTAACAATTTTGAAGGCCAGAAATCTGCAATCAGCATTACTGAGCCAAAATAAAAATGTCATCAGAGTCACACTGCTTTCAGATGCTGTGAGGCTAATTATTATCCTTGCTTCTTCCAACTTTTTGTAGCTATGGCATTTCTCCACCAAAGTGGATCATTTCAGTCCCTGTGTCCATAGTCTCCTTGCCTGTTCTTCTTCTGTGTAGTACCAAATATCCCTCTTCCTCCTTCTTTAAAGGGTACATATAATTTCATTTAAAACACATTGGATAATCCAGAGTAATTGCTCCATCTAAAATCCCTAACTTCTTTATACCTATAAAAAACAGAGAGTACATTTTTGCCCTATAAAATAATATTCATAGATTTTGAGATCACAGATATTTTGGAAGGAGTTATTGTTAAGCCCATCATACTATCCTTTTAGAGCAAGTAAAACACAGATTACTGTGTCCATTTTATAGATAAGGAAATAGGGGTACAACAATATCAAATCACTTAGAAGAGGCTGTATCCTGAGATTTTAGCAGAGATGGAGCAAGAATCAAGGGTGTTTTGCTCCTCTCTTGAATTAATCATGGCCCACAAGGGTACAGATCTGTTCCTTCTTCCTCCAGATGTAGGCATTGTGAAATTAGTATAATCATGAGGAATTAGAAAAGCAGTTTTCAGGTTGGGGAAGGTTCTGGGAAGCCTCACATCCCACCAAAGAGCTTAGTGATGGGGAAGAACACAGAATTTTCCAAACTGTTAAAAATGCTCCAGGGAAATGAAAGGAGACCTAATCCAACATGAGAAGAATCAAGCTGCAGCCTTTTAATATTCATCAGGTCTATGACAGGGTGCTGTTTCACCTGCTATTCAGCATTTCACATTGGCAACACTGAGTAGGCATATGCTATGTACAATTTTGCAAAGTTTTTCTGCAAAATAGCCTCTACATAAGATTCTTATAATACCTCTGTATGGAAGGACAGTTACTGTCATCATTCCATTTTACAGGTGAAGAAACTGAGGTTTGGGGGTTCAGTGACTTTCCCAAACTGGCATAAAATCCAAGAATTCTTTTATAATAATTCTCTCTTTTAAATATTATGTATCTTTTAAGAATAACATATATATGTTTATCATAAAAATATGACCTATCACTATTGAGATGCTGATAGAGATCACAAATGCCATTTTATATTTTTAGTAATGTAGTTCAACATTCAAAAGACTCAAATATCCTTCTTGCACTGTTTATGTAATTCAGGTACATGAGCAACAGGTGGCAGTGACTTCCTGGGGTAAGTATCATATTTAAACTCGGGCCTGCTTACTTTAGACTACAATCCCCCCAAAAATATGGAGTCCCAGAATTTTACAGTTTCATAAAGAATATTACACTTTCTTAGTCTATATTATTTTAAGTAATATATTCAGATGTGTTTAAAGGTCAGGCATATAAAAGCACTTCAAGAAAATACAAATGTACAATTTGTCATCTTTCAAAATAATCCTTGCTAACTACAGTTTAAAGCTTGGTCTCATCCTCAGACTATAACTAAAATGTTCTTTTCTTGCTCACTCAATCTTTATTTTTAAATCAGACTGCTTCCTGACTAGATCATGGCATCAAGATTTCTATTTGATTTACCAACAAAAGAGAGATGAGCTCTTTTCTTCGGTTGGAAAAAGCTCTTATTTTCTGCAGTGCTTATCTCAGATTTTAGAGAAGGGACTTTGGGAATGAGGTAAGAGTATGGAAGTCTATTTCTCCTTTGGCCACTTCCACTTTTAGTTCTTCTGCCTCTTCAGAGAAACTATCAAACAATAGTGTATTACCACAGAAAGCAGAAAGTATTATAATTATTTTGCTATTACAATTAGCTAAATATTAATTCTAAGGTGCAAAAAGATGGCAACATCCCTCCTCTTAATGGCTATTTCTAAAAGTAACTGCTGACTTACTGTAACTGGAAGTTTACATGTGACAAATTTCCCTGACAAATCCATAACTACCTGCAACATCCAGAGTCCCTTCGGACACACTTAGGCTCTTTCTTTGCAAGCTAAGACATATAAATGTAGACTCACACAAAAACATCAAATCAAAAAGCCCACACATTTAAGTACTTTTTATACTGAGATGTATAATTATGGCATCCGAGCTAAACTGGCACATTGTACTAAACAGTGTCCGTGTTGTCAGTGAATGTTAAAGGTAACATTGTCTAGGCTTGGCATTCTGCTAGACACTGCAATAATTTAAAGGTAATGTGAGCCATAGTTCCTGTCTCAATATATTCATAATCTTGTTGAGGAGGCTAAAGGCCCAAATAAAACGTTTCTATATCAGTATAATATGTACACAATTACATATTTAAAAAAAGGCAGTACTAATAGATGTACAGTGGACTACAGCATATAGGAAGGTCTCGTGAGGAGAACTTAAAACATGCATAGATTTTGCCTAAGTTTATACAAGAGTCAATAATTGTTCATGAGAGGGGAATAAAGCTCACAAAGGGAGAGAGGTAAGAACAATCCTGGTAGGACTGTAGGTTAAATGGGGGCTTGCTTGGAAGGAGTAGGAATTAGGGTGAAGAAAGATAGCTAAGTTATATTATGGGTGTTCTTAAAGGCAGAGTTTGGGAAAATGATCAAGTTATAACACTTTTCATCTGTCCCTGTATAAAGACTGGATTATAACATTTAAGAATGCAGGCTTAGTCCAGAGAATGTCTGTAGTTAGGACCAGAGATAAAAGAGAAAGCAAATTTGGGAACTGGTATTGACCAATCCATGACATGAGAGGAAAAAGGAGGGGTCATGACATTGAGGAGGTAAGCCCAGGTTCGGAAGCAGAAAACCATCAACACTACTAGAAACCCAAAAACAGATGGAGAAAGATGAAGAGCTCTGTTTCGTATGGCCGAAACTTGGAAGGTGATTGTACATATTCAAAAGAGACAACTGAAGATGTGGTACCACATAGAAGAAGAAAATTAAAAGAAAAAATATTATTGCCTTTTGTAGCAACTGAACACAGCCTATCAATAATATCAGAGTCCACAGTC
Organism: Chinchilla lanigera; assembly: GCF_000276665.1. NCBI lineage: Eukaryota > Metazoa > Chordata > Mammalia > Rodentia > Chinchillidae > Chinchilla > Chinchilla lanigera. The sequence goes on from NW_004955490.1 coordinate 3,817,915, forward strand.
CAATGTGGCTTCTTCTAATTCTCTTTCAAATGTTCAATACCATTTATCTTCCCTTCTCACAGATAACGAATTTAATGGCTGTCACATTTCTCAGGAAACTTGATTGCAACAATATCATTTCTTCAGAACCAGTCAGAAGGCTTATACTAAAGTCCTTGGAAAAGACAATTTGTAGATAGCATATGCACTTGTCATATCTGCAGTGAGCATCTGTCAGCTTTGTCATAGGCTGCACACAGAGAATTAGTTTCTAATCCTTAACACTCCAGCTTCTCCATGCTGCTTCTCCTGGGTGGATTGAAACATACAAATTAAGTTTCGTTTATTTGATTTGCATTTGCCTTATTACCCTACTGTCAATAAAGTAACAGATAAGAAATATTTTTCAAGTCGACCATATTACCTAAGCCCACTGAGAATGAAAGAACTAAACAATAAATGTCTTTTCAGCAGTAAGGGGAGCCACGTTGATAAAACATGTTTATATCTTTCCCGTTATGGAGCTATATGTAATATCACCCACGAAAAAAACAGATCAGAGATTCTTGTCATTTTCAAGGCACTAGTCCAGTAATCAGCAAACAAAATCTCATCAAGATAATTTAAATCTCCTTCACCAGCTGGGGAAGTCAGTTGTAAGTGAAAAAATAAAGAGAATCTTCAAGGTCCCTAGGAAAACGGTCAACTTGCTATCCCCAAGCTTGTTAACAGAATGCAATAGTTTCCCTCATCAAGGCTTTACTTTCTAAAGATTCAGTTGCCTGTGGTCAATTTCACTTAAACAATGTTGAATGGAAAGTTCCAGAAATAAGCAATTTATCAGTTGTAAATGGCCCACTATTCTTAGTAGCATAATGAAATTTCACAATTTCACACCTTGATTGTCTCACCTGAGACATGAATCAGTCTTTTGTCCAGCATATCCAAATTGTACACACTACCCACCATTGGTCACTTAGTTACCAGATCTCAGTTTTCAGGTCTACTGTCTCTGTAGCACAGTGCTTGTGTTCAAGTAAAACTTATTTTACTTTACTTAGTAATGACCCCAAAGTACAAGAGTAGGGGTGTTTGCAGTTTGGGTATGCCAAAAAGAAGTCATAAAGTGAATAAGATATTGTGAGAGAGATCATACATATAAATTTTTTACAGTATATTGTTACAGCTGTTCTATTTTGGTATTACTGTTATTCATCTCTTACTGAACTTAGTTTATACGTTCACTTTATCATAGGTATGTAGGCATAAAAACACATTGTGTATGACCATATCCATAGTTTCAGACGTCCTCTATAGGTCTTGGAAAATATGTTCTGAAGACAATAGGGCCTACTCTATAGTGATTTTAAGAAAATAGACCAGAGAATTTGATTGCCAAGGTTCAACACTCAATTCTGTCAACTATTAGCAGTGTGACCTTAAGCAAGTTATTTCAGATCTGAGCCTCAGTTTTCTCCTCTGTAAAAAGGAGATAATAATGATATTTAGCTCATAAAAGGATTGAATGAGTCACTGTATTAAAAACACATAATATTGTACTTGATGCATAGTATGTGTTCAAAGGAAGTTATGATTATACTTTCAATTTCTTTGCACCCATATGGCTCTGTCAACAATTTCATAGTTATTAGCAAGTAACTACAATTTTAATACTTATAACTGTTAAGAACTTTTATTTATGCAAAATATATTTACCTGTACCCTTGTGCAAAGGTAGCAGATGCAGTCATACTTGTATATCTTCCCCTTACCAATCCAGTGCATGCTGTTCTAACTTCCTACTGCCAGCACCTGCACCTCTTTTGCTGAAAACCTACTCTGGATGCCACATGCTGGTTTGCCAATCTGTGTGGGCAGGTTGGAGATGATGAAGAACTGATGGTCCTCAACCAAATATAGAGCAGCCATCAACCAAAGAGTGGTAAGAATCAGTGTTTCTTCATCCCTCCAGTAGTGCAAACGAAGCAGGGTCCCAGACCAGCCCCTGAAAGTTTAAGCTCCAGTCACTCTCTGCCATAGCTAATTTCATAATGCTTCCTTAAACACCTTCTTGCTTCACTGTCTTTTTTTCACTAACCTATTCTTTTACCAGTATTTTCTCCAACTCTCAAAAAACCTACTTACATTTAAATCCTTGTCTCATGCACTATTTCTTGGAGGAATTCAAATTATGATCATCTCAAAAACCTGTGAGATATATAAGGATATATATCAACTGGCCATGGTGGCACACATCTGTAATCCCAGCATTCAGGAGGCTAAGGCAGGAAGATTGCCACAAGTTCAAGGCCAGCCTGTGCTACATAGTGAGTTCAAAGCCAGCCTGAATTTCACAGCAAGACCCTTTCTCAAAAAAAGGTAAAAAAAAAAAAAAACAGTATATATCAATTTTTGCAGCAAAGAAACTGAATTGTAAGTCATGTGGGTAATTAATAGAAGAGCTAGGCTTCAAGCTCAAATCTTGACTACCTGAAATTTTTGTTACTAGAATATATATCATAGATTTTACCAGTAATATCAGTAATTTACTTTATCCTCCTTCATGTTGCATATTGCTTGATCTCCCCAAAGTAGGGCAGGGTCACACTCTAGCTGACACACATCATTAAACTTCTTAGTGTGTGGTACATGTTTTTATGAGTTTGTTTAAGTGTGTGATCTTACCAATCATCTACCAAATGAACACTGAACTATCTGTCAGAGTCTATAAATGAGTTGTTCTAGTTCATCAGGAGTCTGGCGAACAGAGAATTAGCTGGAACTGATTTTTGAAAACTAACACTTAGGACAATGGTTACACTAAACACAGATTAAGGTTCCTTCGATAATGCAGTAAGAAATTGGAGTCCTAAAGATCCTCAGGGTCATCAATGCTCAGTAGATTGGAAGTCCTACAAAAGAGCTGAGTGTTGAGGATTTCAAGATTGATACTTACTGGGTAACAAGAATTTATCTATATGAAGTAATATCATGTCGGGGTTTTCTCTATGTTCTATAGCTCTTACTCAATGAGAGGTACTCCACAACTCTGGGTACCATTACTGAAAGGCTAGTTAGATTGAGCATCTGTTAGACGTAGCGTACAAGATTGTGCTGTCCATTTGGGATCTCTTATTTGGAGAGCCTCCTAATCAGTGGCCATCTGGTCCTGTATGAAAGACTAATTAAAGTAGCACTGAAGGAGCAGATAGAAGTGAAAAACTCACCTGTGTCGCTCTCCTTCCAAGGTATTCTTCAAGTGAATGCCAGGGTCACACTGGGCTATTTTTATTTTTCATAAAAATGATTTGGTTCCAGAGGTTAAGGTTAAATAAATCACTGGTTGAATTAAGTGCAAGACATAGGACTTGCTAACATCTGAATGCCCATCACCAAATCTGATTCAGCACAAACCCACTGTTTTCATTATCCCTGTTTTCTCTTGTTGGTTTTAGGCTCTGCACAATAGTAATAGGGGTTCCCAGAAGTGTCTAGGTAGATAAAATAATTGAGCAAGGGCCAGGGATAGGGCTCAGTGGTAGAGCGCTTGCCTAATATGCAGGAGGCCCTGGGTTCCATGACTAACACCACAAGAAAAAGAGAAGAAAGAACTGAACAAGACACCTGACTTTGTTCAAAGTATCTGTACATGCCTTTTTCATTAAAAACATGAGGAAAGGATCCTATCTCATGTATTTTGTAAGAAAATAATCAAGAGAGTGTTCTTTATCCAAGCTCCAAAAGAGCATTCACTGACAGAGAAATCATCTATATTGCAAAGTTCTGACTTAGGGGTATGACCAACTCTGACACTTGTCTAAGTATGTGAAAAACAATAAAAAAATTAGGACTTCGCACTATCCCTTGCTGCCTACCTTATGACCTTCATCTGTAGGACCTGTTGGTGAAAGTCTTAAGAGTCCCACATGTTAAGTACCAGGTGCTTCTGAAATTGGAAACTGGGGTTGCACAAGAGGGGCACAACCCAGTGATGTCTTTACACTATAGCCCTAAGCTATGGCCTTAATATATTTTTCTGAAAGAGATGAAATCATAAAAGAATCATTTTAGAATAGTGCAAGGCAACATCAAGGACATGGTCAACAACTTCCTGGCTTTACCTTAACTTGGATATTACTGTAAAGAGTGATCTTTCACCTCTCCCAAATTATTCTTACACAATGGCAGCACTACTAATCTGTAGCATAGCTAAGACTCAGGAGCTTAGCAAAAAGGCCTTTGAGCAAGAAATTCATACATTTTCACTCCTGTACTTCCTTCAAGGTAAGGCCCTACAGGACTTAATTCAGAATCTATACACTTGGATTTTACACATAATTCTAACCAAGTTTGTATGCTTTATTTTTGGCCTTACAAGACATTAGAAACAACATGCTGAAAACTAAATAGTTGATCTAAAAATAAAGACAGCAGAACACTTACAGCAAGGAGGGAAAGAGAAAAAACTGGGAAAAAAAACTGATAAAATAACTCTGCAGTTTGGGAATATTCAGTGTTAAAGCAAGCACTCTTATAGCCTGCAATAGCATCACTGGATACATCACACTGAGGAGTTGAAAATCATAGCATGGGCCCTGAGTCATTCAAAGAAAGTGAAATTATATTCCATATATTCTGCCTAAGGAGGCGAGGAAGTGTGCAACACATGTTAGAAAATGCTCTAACCAAAGTGGTTAAATTAAAAATCATTGAAATGCAAAGAAGTAAATTTAAACTCCAGAAAATTCTGCTACCCAGAAAGATTCCATTTTCAGAGCTCCATCTGTTGCTGATGCTTTACTCCACATCCTTCTGACCTCATCCTCTATAACGTTGGTCATCACTTGGTAAAATGATGATTTTGCATCTGATATTCCCCATTATAGTGGAAAATACATATACATAGTTTTGCCCAGTTTTTTAACTCTTGAAACAAAGGGGTATTTTATTTTTAATTTAATATTTTGTATGCTTTCAGAGGGTTATTTAGTGTCCTCATTCTTATATTAGCAGTGCATTTCCAATAGAAAATCTAGTGTAAATTTAGACATGCCTCAAAGTGAAAGAAAATTGCCCACAATGCATCTTTGCAATACTGTGGGTCCAATTAGATCATGACAAAATTAGTGTGATTTCTCAGCACTTTCCATTTTACCTGTAGCAACTAGTAAAATTTTGACAATTTCTCTGACAGGTCCATACCTATATTTTCTGAAAATTCCAAAGAAAATGAGATTACCAATGTTTATAAGGTACAGTTTACAGATTCAAGAAAAGTGTAAGAATAACGGACCAACAACACAAAGAGGATTAAAATGAAAGGGAAATTATGTAGATTAATTCTAAGAACTACTGGAAGGGATAAAAGATTACCCTTTAGAGAAGGCAATACTATAAGAAAGATTTAGAGGGGGAAAAGATATGGTCAAGACAGTAAAAAGTGTTGGCATAAATTTCTGAATAATGAAAACAGTCAGATTCCAAAGGAAGTAGCCAGTATGAAAAAAATGGAGCAAATCTGATTAATTCTTTTTGTCTACTCTTTTATAGAAATGGTGGGTAGGGGAATTAAAGAACTAGCAGGAGTAAACATTGAATGAGTTGGAGACATTTAATGTTTGTAAAGGCTAGGAAATGTAGATGAACTGTGAAAAGTGATAATATGAGTTGACAGAAAAAGAACCATCAAATAAAATTATGTTACCAGGATTATCTACAAAGGCAGAAACCTAATAATAATACATATTCCAGAGTTGAGCTTAGCAAAGATGTACGTTCTTTCTTTGAACAAAAAAAATTATAAGTGACAAAGAAAGAAAGGATAAGTAAGAAAGGGATAATTAAGAAAGAAAAACTCAAGGCACTGAGGATGACCCTTTTAGAGGCCAAGTGCCCAAACTGCAATCCAAAACCCACTTATTTATCATGAAGTGCCACCATTGCAATTAAACTAGAATACTGAGGTTTTAGTTTAGAATAACAACTGTAATCTAATGCTCAGCTACTGTGCTGAGGTTTGTCTTGCATGTTGACAGAAAGTTTTCTGCATGCCCACTCTAGTCATGTGCCATAGGTTCACCACCACTGACCCAAGGAGATAAAAGATACATAAGCAAAACCCTATTTGGGGGGACACAGTTTGAGGGAAGATTATAATTTTGTCACCAGACTTTGAAACATTGCTTGACTTACATTCCTAGTGCCTTAAAAATTTGCAAAATCTTTCTCTCCACTCATTAACAGGCAGCTACCCATAGATATCCTCTAGGCCTAAGGCAAAGCAAGGATCTCTATGTGGAAAAGACGTATGGAAATCAGGGTACACTAGTTTGTTTGTTTATTTGTTTGTTTGTTTCCCATTACTAGGAATTTAACCCAGAGCCTTCACACTGAGCTACATGTCCAGCCCCCTTTAAATTTTTGTTTTGAGATAGAGTCTTGCTAAGTCCCTAAATTACCCAGGCTGGTCTTGAACTTGTGATCTTCCTATCTCAATCTCGTTGAATACTGGAATTAACAGTTTCTTTTTTAGAATCTCCGTAGAAAGATCTATAGTAGAAATGCCTTCTTAAAAGGGGAGCCTTCCTGAAAAAAAGGATTGGATTCAATGACCCAAATAAAACTTTGGTGGTGAGCAGGACATCAGCAAAATGAATGAACAGACACCTCCAAATGTCCAGCCCTGCAGAGAAGTATTGAGAAGGAAGCAGAAACTGTCAGAATCAACTTTGTTAGAACTCTGGAAAATGGTCAAAGGCTAAAACAAGCAAACTCTGAATCAAGAAAAAAGGCCAATTCCATGTGGTTAAAAGCTTGGTGGTATAAGGGCTGGGGATTTAGCTCAGCAGCACAGTGCCTGCCTGGCAAGTGTGAGGTCGTGAGTTCAATTCCCGGTACCAGAAAAAAACAAAAAACAAAACAAAAGCTTGGTGGTATGTATTTCTGCCCTTGCCCCATCTCCTCCCACTTTGGCAGTGACCTTGGAGGTGGTAACTCATGTTTTTCATATTAGATTCTTGCTCCTAGCTTCAGAAGAAGCAAAGCAGACCTTATCAAATAATTAGTGTTTATATTTCTTTCAAAACTGTCTGGACCCGTATCAAGTATTTGTCTCCATTTCACTTAATTCAGAAATTTTTCAAGGTATAAAAGTGGTGGATATTGCTGAAAAGATTGTAGGAAAAATAAAAAAGCCTACACTTAACTGAGGAAAAATATTATGGTTGAGGCAAATAGCAGACCACCTAAAACCTGGAAGGAAAGTCTTGAGAGATAATTCTTTTGGGAAATCAAAACATTGAAAACCACCCATATACTGGGAGATTTAGAAAACTATGTGCATGCACTGGGCAAGACACATGTTCTGAAAGGATCTGAAAAAGATCCTAAGCTTTCACTTCTGGCTGATCTCTGTGCTCAATGTAGGGAGGAAGTGAAGGCTAAGACAGAGCACTAAGTCTGGAAACCATTAAAGGAGTGAGCCAACATAGAGCCAGTCATCTATATGACAGAAGGTTAAAAAAAATCTCTGTCAAAAAATATCTGAGCATGAGCTGAAGTAACAGAGACTTCACATGACAAAGAATAAAATCTTTGCAAATATAGTTTGGAAAAGTCATTAAATGAGTAGATGACAATAGCGTTTCACAGTCAAAAACAAGAAATCTTGGAAAGGGGAAGAAATATAATATCCAGAATAACAGCATTATAATATCTAAATGTATACATTTCAATAAAAATTCATAAAGAATATGCAAATGACATTATAATAACTAAGCATACGTATTTTAATAGAAATTCATAAAGAATATAAAAATATGGTGCACTTATGTGGGCAAAGGGGATAGAAACTATCTCTGAGGAAATCTGCTGTTAGAAAAATTTGAAGCTAAAAGTCTACATCTTAAAAAAGAAAAAATTTCAAGTCCATAGTGTACCTTTATAATTTAAGGAACTCGAAAAAGAACACAGTAAACTCAAAGATAACAGAAGAGAGGAAATGCTTAAGTAGAGATTAACAAAATTGAGTAAAAAAATAGTAGAATCAATGAAATCAAATGTTGGTTCTTTGATCAGATAAACAAGAATGACAAATATTTAACTAGACTAACAAAGAGATAAAATGAAAAAAAGATTTAAAAAACTAACAACAAAAATGAAAGGGGACCATTACTAGAACCTTACAGAAAATAACAAAGATTATAAGAAACTATTATCAATAATTGTGTGCTAACACGTTGCATGATCTAGACAAAGTACTACACAGGAAAATTACTGAAACAGATTTTAAAAGTAAAAATTTGGAACAGTAAAGGGTGTGAATCAGTAATTTAAAAAATAAATTTGAAATATTTCTCAACAAAATAAAATTCAGAGCCTTGTGGTTTCATTGGTGCATTCTACCAAACATTTAAAGAGTCATTAAAATTAATTTTCTCTCAAAGTATTCCAAAAACTAAAGGAAATGTGCTAGCTTTTCATCACTGTGAAAAAAAAAACTTAAAGTTGAAAAGATTTCTTTTGTCTCACAGTTTCAGAAATTTCAGGCCATGGTCACTTGGCTCTGTTGTTGCTCTGCTATGGTGAGGCAGAGCATCATGACAGAGGGGCATGGTGGGGGAAAGCTGCTCACCTCATAGCAGTCAGGATACAGGGGCTGCGGAAAACATATGTCCTTAAAAGACATGTCCCCCATGACCTACTTCAGCCAACTGGGCCTTACCTTTTAATAGCTCAGTCAGCTATAAACTCATCAGTTGATGAGAATGTATCCTCGTGATTTTTCACCTCTGTAGGCCCCACCTCTGAAAATTGCTGCACTGGAGATCAATACCTTAAATATCAGTCTTTGGAGGACACTTTTATTTAAACCATAACAGGAGGAGAGAATGCTCCTTACTTCTTTATATGCAGGAAGAATAGCCCTCACATCAAAGCCAGGTAAAGACTTGACAAGAAAACTACAGACCAATATATTTTATGAATGTAGATGTTAAAATCCTCAACACAATACTAGCAAACTGAAGCCAGCAACATATAAAAAAATTTCACACCATAATCCAATGATATTTATCCTAGGAATACAAGTGTGGTTCAACATAAGAAAATCCATCAATATAAAGCATCATAGCAAGAGAAAGAAGGAATATACCCACATCATCATCATCTCAATTCACGCAGAAAAAGCTGATAAACAAATTCCACAATTTCTGGATATAAAATCAACATACAAAAATCAGTTGTGTTTCTATAAACCAGCAATGAAGAATCCAAAAAGAGATTATAAAAGTAATTTAGTTTGAAGTAGCATACAAAAGAATCCAATACCTAAGAATAAATTTAACCAAAGAGGTGAAAGATGTAGAATGAAAAGTGAAAAAATATTGCTGAAAGAAATTAAATTGTGCTGAGGTATTCATAAGTAAATAAATATGAAATGAAATAATTCAGACACACAAGCTTAAATATCATATGCTTTCTCTTATGTAAGAAATGCAAAATATAAAGAGCAGACTAAATGATAGATAATAGAAAGTACGGAGATCTTTCTCAAATGGGAAGGAATAAAAGTGGTAGCAACAAGAGATCCGGAGAAGGGAATGGGTAAGGGAAAAACGAAGCAAAGGAAACCTAAATGGGAAGGACACCAAGAGCCAGAAGGAAGGAGGGATGAGAGCGTGACGTACATGTACCAACTCCCCATGATAAATGCAATTTTTAAATATACTCTATGGAGAAATATATTAAAAATTTTGCAAAAAGGAATTAAAGAAACTCAATAAATAGATCGACAATGTGTTCATGGATTACACAATTTAATATTGTTAAGATGTCAGTACTACCCAAAGTGACATACTGATTCAATGCCATTGTATCAGAATTCCATTGGCAGTTTTTGCAGCAGTAGAGAAGTTGATTATCAATTTTAGGTAGAATTTCAAGTGCCCCCAAATATCCAAAGCAATCTTAAATGCATAAAAGCAAAGGTAGACTACTCACACTTCCTGGTTTTAAAATTTATTGCAAAGCCATACTAATTAAAAAACTTTGGTACTGGCATAAGGATAAACATATAGATCAATGGAATTGAGAGTCCAGAAATAAATCCATACACCTGTGGCCAACTGATTTTTAACCAAAGTGCTAATACCATTTAATGGGGAAAAGAATAGATTCTTCACTAGATAATGCTGGGGCAACTAGACATCCACATGCAAAAAGAAGGAACCAGACCCTTATCTAAGTATACAAAAAATAACTCAAAATAAGAATTAAGACATAAAACTCTTCTAAGAAAACATAGGGAAAAATCTTAGTGATTTGTAATTACAGAATAGATGATTAGACATGACATCAAAAGCATGAACAACAGAAGAAAAATAAGTAAATTAGAATTCATCAAAATTAAAACCCTTGTGTATCAGGAAATATTATTAAGAAAATGAACAGATTGCATATCGAATAGGATAAAATATTCGTAAATCATTTATCTAATAAGGGTCCAGTAGTCAGAATATATTTAAAATATCTTGAAATTCAATAACAAAAAATAAAAACTCAATGAAAAAAGGGGGAAAGAATTTGAGTATACATTTCTCCAAAGAAGACATCTAAATGTCCAGGAAGCACATGAAAAAATATTTAATGTCATTAGTTATTAAGAAACACAATTTAAAGCTAAAATGAGAGTGTTCACACTAATTTTAAAATAGACAATAACAAGGGTTGGTAAAGATGGAAGAAGTTGAAACACTTGTACATTGTTGGTGGAAATATAAAAGGATTTAGCCACTATGGAAAGCAGTTTGGTAGATCCTCAAAAAGTTAAATACAGAATTACCATATGAACCCAACTTAAAATTTAAAAAAAAAGAATTGAAAATAGGCATTCAAGCAACTATATATGTGTGCTTATTCATAGAAGCCCTATTTACAATAGCCAAAAGATAGTAACAGCATAAATGCCCATCAACAGATTTGCACACACACACACACATACACATACACACTGCACACATACATGCATGCACACATGCTGTCAAGATGGTTCAACTTATTTTTTTAAATTTATAATAGTACAAAAGAAGTACACATTGAGTAGAAACTATACAGTAAGGTTGGAAAGAATTGCACAGTTAAAGTGACAATAAAATACTCTAAATCTCATTGCCATGAAACCATTCCAAATCCTATCTTTGGTTTGACTAGAGGCAAGAAAGACATCCCCAGGCATTTCATCAAGGCAAAGACAGGAGGAAATAGAAAATAACCCTACAATTCCTTATCTCAAGGAGGTGTACCTTTTGCTTATTTTCTTTCTGGAGAATATGATTGGTTGTGTTCAGAATTCTACCATAGGGGAACGTCCAGAGGACTGAAGCTAAGATTTCAAGAATAACTGAAAAAGACTGAGATTCTTCAACTGTGTTTGTTAGCTTTCCCTTACTATACCACAATACCAGAGAACATGAACATAAAGAAGGAAAGGTTTACTTTGATTCGCATTTTCAGAGGTATCATTTCTTCGCCCTCTTGCCTTTGAGCCTATAATGAAGCAGTGCAAATGGAAGGAAGTTTGTGATGGAGGAAACTGTTTGCCTCATGAGCGCCAGAAAATAAAGAGAGAGAGAAGAAGAAGTAACAGGGGTCCTTTATTCCCTTTAAGGGTACAAACTCCAATAACTAGACTTCCTCTCACTATGCCCTATGTACTAAATTTTCTACCACCCACCAAGGTTTCAATATATGAACTTTTGGAAGACACTCAAGATCAAAACCATAACCCTAGCTTATCAAAACTGTTGCAGCAGGCAATAACTGTGTTGCAATGAAGGTGAGTAGTATAGCAGATTAGACCTTAGATTTCAGAATCAAAAAGACCTAGGTTCAACTCTCAACTCTGGTCCTACGTGACATGGTTAGCTGTGTGACCTCAGGTTGTTTGCTTAGCCTTCCTAAACTTCAATTTCTGCTGTTGCCAAAGGTGGGCATGTAACTCTGTAGGACTATTGTAAGGATTAAGTGGGATAGATATAAAATGCCCAGCACAATGCCTGACACATAATAGGTACTCAATACTGGTATTTTTCTTCAAATTACAGATGGCCTTTCCCTCTCACTCTACCACCCTTTACAGAAAAAATTAGAATTTATTGATAAAAAAGAACAGTAAAGCAAAACTTCAATGACAAATGATACCAAAATTATTGTATAGGTGATTGAGCAAATTTTCTGAAGCAATGTTATTTTATCTGGTAAAACATCCTGTGTAGAGAAAAGATAAAAGCAGATTCCTCCAGGAGAGATCAAAAGAATGAGAGAAAAATGAGGCAAATAGACAACTACAAACAAGAATCTTTTTTTTTCTATTAACACCACAATAACCAAAGGTATCCATTCCATAAAAGGAGGCAGCCCAGCTGATAGACAAATCACAATGAAATAACTTCAGTAGGAAAAGTAATGTCCACAGTCTCCTTGGGAGGCTCCTGGAATCATAAGGCTATAGTGACTAATGAGAATGTGACTCTCGATCCAGATACATGCTAGTTCAAATTAGGTCTCCCCTTTACTAGCCATGAACTTCTGTCAAGGCACTTTCTTCTCTGAGTCTTAGAATTCTTATTTATAATTTACAACATTTATAATTAATAATACATGTAAAGTGCTTAACACAATGCCGAGTAGTCACTAACAGTAAGTAATAATACATATGAAGTACTTATTACATGCTGAGTACAAACTCAATGACCAGTAAGTGTTCACTGTCCTTCTGTTTCTATCACATAAAGTGTTACCCTATTCTACCAAAAAATAACTCTTTTTTAAAGATGAAACTTATGAAAATGAATCATCTCTACATTTCTTCTCATTTGAATTACCCTAGATGGGCCCCTCTATGTTAAGTTATATAAGTACCTATCGATCTGCCCCATCTTACATTTCAGTGACAAGAAGCTAGTGTTAGTAGAAAACATAACCCATTACAGTTAGAAGCATTCTAAACTCTTCTGGTAACTAGCACACCTTTTTTATTCTGGGCTTGTTTACATATAGAGAATGAGGAACATAAACTTGCATCTTCCTCTCAGTTTTAATTTTACCCAAAACCAATTACTCAGAGTGACAGTGAAGGACAAGTCATAATTTTGATAGCAAGAAAAAAGTCTTGTAGATATTTGAAGGACCTCCAGAGATCAGTTTATTTAATGTTAGAATGATTTAAGACAAGCACCTGAGATGGACATTCCAAACATTCCTTGTGGGCTTTTTCTAAGGTTTATTTGCCCTAAAAGCAAGTCTCTACAATTTATATGCATAAAATAGAGTATATAAATATCATGGGTATACGATATTCATTATGTTAGTTCAATGAATCAGCCCATATTCTGAGACATTACGGTAGGTGACTTGTTATGGAATGAATTTGAGGTATAGGACTCAAAAAGGGACTTTCTGGGATGAGAACCTTTATTTCTATTACCAAATCTATGTACATTTTTGCTACACTTTGAAAGATGAAATATAGAATTTTTAAATTTCATAAACATGTACACACATGTGCATATACACACGTGCATACACACACACACACATACACACACACACACACACACACACACACACTCTTTTCCTGCAAAAGGAAATAGGCTTTATCTCTTAAGTTGTACCAGTCAGATTTGAATCCAAAAACACTTGCATCACCTCCAACCTGTAGGATAAGCAATCTATCAGTACTACCAATAGTAGAATTGCTAGAAGGCCAAACTTTAGCGGTTGTTAAAGAGAGAATTCATAGTCTCAAGATCAAGGGAGGAAATATGGTTTCTCTCACCTCAACCCCCTGGTCTGAGAAAAGACAAAAATTTGGTAAGACTGCTAAATGCCTCCAGGGAAGATTGTCTTCCTCCTGTCTTAATATAGTATATTAAGTATGATATGAAGTATTATATATTAAGTACTTAATGTAGTATATTATAGTATTAATATACTATATCTTAATATAGTACCTTCTCTATATGAATCAATAGATATCTAGACGCCCAATGCTATACACAATCACTACCTTTAAGAATCTTGTGATCCAGCCAAGACTGCACATATGGACACAGAAGCATAGGCTACATGGAGCAGAAAATCCATTGAGATAATCTAATCCAGTGGTTTTCATAGTCTATCTTGGAGCTTTTAGGGTTCCGTGGAAGGACCTCCAATTGCCGTTAAGAAGCAATCTAGCGAAATCTCTGCATTCTGGAGGCTCTAGGTCCATGTAATTACTCTACTAAAAAGACTCCCTTTCTAAGCTATTTTGTATATTGGAGATCTATATATATTGCTAGTGGTAACGTTTCCATGACCAAAACAAAAATCTTGAAATCCACAGCTCTGATCCAAAGAGTTCACTTTAAAGATGAGGAAACAGAAACCCTGAGAATTGAACAATCCATTCAAAGTTTTTCTGTGATTAGCCAGGGTACTATTTCCCAGGAGTACTGAAGCATCCAGGGATGTTCTTTCAGCTTTTTCTTGTGAAAATAGTGTCTTATAATTTGTGAAAGATGTTAAATGATATAGGGAAAAACACTATGATATTTTTTGTCAGCTGAGACACCATGAGGAAGTTAAACCAAAATCCCTGAAGCAAAAGAAGTTTATTATTCAAAAGCCCGAGAGTGTTAGCAGTGCCAATAGGAGGCCAAGAGGAAGTCCACAGACTGGAGGATGTTCAACCAATGAATAAGGAGCAAAAGCAAAAGGGACGCCTGTGGGGCTATATCTTTATTAAAGTCCGTGGGTTTTATCCAGTTATGCTTTACTCTGACAGTTGCAGATTGACTAGTTTAAAGAAACTACACATGAACAAGGAACTTATTTCACATGACTCTAGTTTTACCATTAAATTTTATCCATGGCCAGTATCTGTGTGACAACCATAAGTTTTGGGTTAATGAGAAAACAAACCAGCAGGCTATATTGCAAACAACCACATAGGGAAGCTTTAACTAGTCTAAAGTAAGTTGCAAACTCATTTCATGTGTAAGTTGCAAATTCATTTCAGGTGTAAATTGATGCCTAGCAACAGCTATGTTAAATAAATTTGAGTAAGTTACAAACAACTCATTCCAGCCAAAAATTGATGCTCAGCAACAACTTCATTAAATAAATTTATTAAATAGTTCTAGTAACTTATATTTTGCATTCCCCAAACTTCTGGATTCCCGTTATGACAAGCAATCTTCCTACTGGTCTTTAAAAATAGTGTCTGTACTGGAGTAGTCCATCAAGTCAGCTTCAGTATGAGCATTAATAAACTGAAGGTTTTATATGTTGCATAATCAGCTAAATTTTGTTTTAACTCCAACAGTAAACTTAGATATAAAATACCAAAATTGCGTCATATACTAACATCTTCTAATTTAAATAGATTTTTGTTTATCTTTGACTAGATTCTTTCATGATATTTGCTTTTTTTTTTTGTCTTTTTGAGACAAGATCTCACTATGTAATTCAGGTTGGCCTTGAGCTCACTTTGTAGGCAAGGATGGGCTCGAACTCGCAATGATCCTCCTGCCTCAGCCTCCCGAGTGCTGGGATTACAGGCATGCACCACCATGCCCGGCTTTCATGATATTTGGAAACTCAGTTCCTATGTATAATTCTGTTGAACTGTAATGACCACAAGGATCATTCTTTCTGGAAAATACTACATCCCTTTTTCTATCTAAGAAATACCGCAGGAAACAAGGGATTCATGTTGACTTTGGTATATGTACAAGAATATTACAATAAATAGTTCCTGGTTAAAAGAAAAAATGCTGGGAGGCTATACTGTTACCTATTAGCAATTATAGAGTTATTTGACTTTTTGGTGCTGGGTATTAAATATGCTGGCTTTACAGATATTAAGCACACTCTCTATCACCTACACCCCAGCCCCTTACTTGACATCTTTAGCATACCTATGACATACCTATAGAGTGAGAGAGTTCATTATAAAATGGGAGTGCTTCAACCAAAATAATATTGTTATGGGGCTCTGAGATCTCCTTCCAGTAGTGATTTCTAGGTTCTTCTTCTCTTGAACAATAGATTGGATCAAGCAAGCACAAAGATTCTACATTTATTAAAGATAAGAAAAAAACACTCTGCAGAGTGTGTCTGCACCAAGTAAAAGGAGAAAAAACACTCTACAGCATTAGAGTAGACTTCTGTGATAGAAAGAACACAGTAACACTGAGTGGTTGCTGTCCTTTTGTATTTCCCATTCCTCGGGCTGACACCAGGTCTAGTCCATCCCGTAGAAAACTTGCTCGAGCTCTTGACAGAGGAATGAGAGACAGCACTCCCTGGCTCCATGTGCAGAGCTTTCGGATCTGTTCTGTGGCTGTGTCCTGCAACTTTATAATTAACGGGTCATGTTCACTACCTCAGCCAGTTTGTCACACCCTAATCTCCTGTCTCAGTATCACAAATAGATTTTTGAGGCAGAATTACAACTTTGGTCTCTTAATTCTTAATAAAACTCTCACTCTCCAAAGTCACCCTAATTTGAAGTATTTCCCCCAAATCTAATAAGACTGAGAATTTCTTTGTGCAGTCGCCAAGATCCACTGTGCTGAGGCAGGTATATTAACCACTGTCATTTAGAGATATTATTATAAGAAATTGACTCATATGATTATGATGGCTCGGAAGTCACAAAACATCCACGCTGGAGACCTAGAAGAGCTGACAGCATTGTTCTGGCCAAGTCCTAAGGTCTGAAAACTCGAAGGGTTGATTGTGTAAATTCCAGCTCAAAATCTGGCAAGCTTCAGATCCAGAAAATTTTAATATTTTTGTTTGAGTCCAAAAACAAGAAAAGATTGATGCACTAGCAAAAGTAGTCCAGCAGAGGAGTCCCCTCTGGCTCACAAGATAGTCTACCTCTTTGTTCTATTCAGGCCTTCAGTTGGGTGGATGAAGCCCATTCACATTATGGAGGACAATGTGCGTTACTTAGCCTACCATTTCAGATGTTAATCATATCCAAAACACCCTCACAGACATACCCAGAGTAATGATTGGCCAAATAGCTGGGCACCAAGTAGACTAGGAAACTCTTACTTCATTGTCAAGAGAGATAGTACTTGGGGAATCATTAGTCCTCTCACCTTCCACTCTAACATGGACCAGCATCTCCAAGAAGTTAGGGTTCATTCTTAAATTGGTATAGATGAGATGAAGCTTCGAAGACGCAAATTACTAAAAATAACTCTATAAATGGCAGAAGAGTGTGCAATTGCTGGATAGAACTGCCTTCACTCCCATTGTAAATTTCCTCTATTTGGACTTGCCCCACTTTGAATTTTCCCTTTTATAGGTGCTGGAGCAGCAAGAGAATGAGGATATCTATCAAGTGAGCCACAAGCTTCAGAAAAACATGGAAACATAGCTGCAGATAAAGAGAGATTATAGAATCAGTATATAGGAAAACATCAGAAAAATAACCTAGATACAGGGAGTTCATGGAAACTATAGATTACAGTAAAATAATCTGTCAAAGCCAGGCAAGTAAACGTAGAAACTCAAGAAGCTAGAAGGAAAATCACACCCAAGGAAAATCAAGAACAGTAGAGGCTGGCACAAAGTTACAGAGGCAAGAAAACCAGACTTCTGTCTCTGACAGGAAGCCTCCTTCACAGAATTCTGAGACCTTTCCAGGATTGGGCCTGTTCAGGGCTAACATAGCTGCAAGTTCCAGGGTCAGGATCTTTGTCAGAAAGTTATACCAAGGACTATGAGAAATCCACAAGAGGCTGAAGGTTGCGAACAGCTTTCAGTAGCAGGTGGTACAATTGTAATAAGAAAGCCAAGAAGGAAGGAGATATGAAAAAATTTAAAATAAGTACTCTCATTTGGCAAAAAGAAAATCTTCCCCAATTCCCAAGGGCAGGCTTAATAAGAGGGGTTTACTGTATTGGACTTGGACTATACAAATGCTAAAAAATAAAAAAGTAGAAAATGTTAGTCTTGCTGTCTGTGAAACCCATGGCAGTTTATTTCCTCTCAGGAATACATTACTTACAGTAAATTCCATGTTGTTTAGCATATTTTTCTCTTTTCTTGAACATGAGCTAAGCTTGAAGGACTTACTAATCTAATTTTCATTTTGTAGTTGTAATTTTGAGACTACCATAAACTTCTCTTCCTCTTATAGCTGTGCCTTTTCTAGATTCTATACTCCCACTCCATGGCAATGACACTGCAAAGCAATACATAGGTATTAGTTATGATGTCACATCTGTGCTGGTGGATGAGAGCACTTGTTCATTCATTTAACACATGTATTGACTACCTTTTATGTCCTAGGCATTGCTCTAGGCACCAGGGATATAGCAGCAAGGAAATCACACAAAACTCTTCTCTCGTGAAACTTATGTTATTATGAGCTTTTAATATATTGTTTGGAACCTGATAACTAGGACTTTTGACCTATCCTTGTACACACATCAAGAATCAGTCTTTCATCTCAACCAGAAATACTTTCATCTCTGCCTATACTTTAATGGTTAATGAGATCATATGAGTTCTAGAAAAGCACTCATGTTCTCTCTCTCTCCAGAAATGACAGAGGATTAGGACAAATAGATATCTTAGTGTGACTTAAAACATCTAATTCACACAATATAAATACAGTTTCTTCACTCACTGAACTCTTGGCCTTTCATCTACTGCAAAATGTATGCCTATGCCTGATAGTCAAGCTCCTGTGCCTCTTGAAGCCAGACCTTTTAGGATCTTCATACAGAATCTACAGACATTTGCTGAATATCTGTTAAATGTCAGAAAAATGGCACTAATATCAACATCCATTTCTTTCTTACACCAACCCTGCAAGACATGCCGAGAAGAGATTTCCTTAAGATTTCACAGCAAGATGTGTCAGTGACTTACGCCAACTAGCACATGACCTTTGCACCCTAGTGTCCTTACCGGGGATATTTTTTCCTTATCAGTCCTCCTAAGTGCAAGAAATAGGCACACCAGCCTAGCACACACAGTAGCCTTTTTCTTAGAAGCAGGTATGCACAGTCATCTAGACTGGTAAAGTGGCTGTTATTTCCTTTAGACTCCACATTTGCATGGGCACTCCAAGAGACCAGCGAGATGGTGGTAGTGAAAGGCTCACTTACTAACATGGGACTGAGATCTGAACTTCTGTCTCCTTTCAGTTTGGCCTTAGAAAATCTTAGGTCTGAGCATTCCCAGACAGGTGTGTGAATGGTGAAATGTATTAAAATTTAACTTTACTACTGGGTGGTACAGAAAAACCTTCATTTTGACTCAATTACAGGAACTAATTAGAAAGAAGCATCAATTTTGGTCTTCTGGGGGCTTTTACGTGTTTTTCTTTCTGTTTGCTTTGTTTTGTTACTTATTGCCTTCCTATCACATTTATTGCATGCTTGGGCACCATGGACATCATCTGGTGTTGCAAATTCAAGAGTTTCTTAGACCATCCAATAAGTTCAACCTGTGTAAGGATGGGGTAGACGGGAAAAAAGAAAAAAAAAGGAAATGTGACAGATAATTCTTCATGACCCAGTAGAACCAATTATTTATTTCCACACCAGCTCCCACTGGACCTTTCCTCAAAATTTCTAACCAAAAAATAAACTGATTTTCTATCCAGGCCTTCTATTCTCTTGTGCCCCTGTGGTGGAGGCAGTAATGAGAAGGATAAAGACCTCAAAGGTCAATAGTAAATAGAAATCATCAAGTGGCCTGAAGTACAGTATCAGTTCACTAGAAAACATGACCAGAAAAGTTAAAAAATTGACACTGTCATGAGTGGGAAAAGTCAGCTACAGTCAGGTTATTGATCATTTTGTTGTTGAAAAATTATCCTCAGTGCCTGAACCCCTGGAACCATGAACAATGAAAAGAAAACATCTTCAAGAAATAAACTAAGCTGAGTTGACAGCTGAATGATACACCAGCCCAGTTGCAAAGGTAAGGAACATAGAAGCAGCTGTGCCTTTAAATTCAGTCACTGACACAATAAATGCAAGCATTGCCAGTGAGGCACCAGAAAGTCCATTACTTTTTTCTGCCTCTGCAAAAATAATACTTGCTCATCTCATCACATTGTTAGTTCACTGTAACCAATGGAAAAAGAAACTTCGTGGTTTTTTTTTAATTCAAGCCCAAGACTATCACTCAGGTGATATTCTTTGGGAAACTCAGGCCACTACATTTCCTTCAGTGTTCTTCATCAAGATCCTTTGCGGGGGTCTAAACAGAAAACTTCAAGGCTCAAAGGTTACCTCCATGCAAAGCTGTCAAGACTCCTGGCCTTTGAAAGTCCGTTCTCAAGCAATCCCATCACTACTTGCTCCAGAAGGGGAAACACAACTTGGCACAATTTGTGATTTAACAAACCGGCACATTCAGTGTTAGATATGAAGGCGAGGATGAATTCAATGCTATGTACAAATTCAGTTTATGTTTTCTAAACTCAAAAAGAAGAACTTAGTTTGTAACTTATTTCAGAATGCAAGTAAGGCATGAAAATGGGGAGAAAATCTGATCAGAGATTTTAATCTTTTTGTTTGTTTGTTTTTTGGTTTTTCTCCGGTACCAGGAACCGAACTCACGACCTTGTGCTTACCAGGCAGGAGCTTTTGCAGCTAAGCTAAATCCCCAGCCCCGAGAGATTTTAATCTTATCAGATTTCAAATGCGCCACCTGCCAGCTATTCTACCAATGAACAGAGTTTTTGTAAGGAACATGAGATGGCTACAGCAACCACTCCCAGAAGGCTTCTAGTCTCTAAGCCTCCATTTTGTCATCTGAAAAGTGGAGGTGTCATTTGATATCATTTTTAAATGCTTTCCAAAGTCAGTATTTCTTTAATTCAGAATCTCCTCTGCAGATACAGTGGTCACTTCTTCAATAGACATTTTCCACCTCTGAAAGAATCAGTTCCTTCAGTAGACTCAAAGTTCTTTTCATGATTTCATTTTCCTTGAAAAGATGTCTGAATTCTCTACTAGGCAAAATTCTAAAATAAACCTCCAAGATTCCTAGTCCTTGGTGTACACATACCTTCTCCCAGATTTTTAATCCAACACTAATCTAGGTACTGCTGTGGATGTAATTAGGGTCTCGAGTCAGTTGGTCGTAAGATAGATGTTTTTCTGGATAGGACTGAATCGTATAAACACTTTAAAAGTAGGGAGTGTTCTCTGGCTGGTGTGAAAGCGTTCAGAGAAGCATGCTCTCTCTGGCTTAAAGTAAGCAAATATTCATCTCATGAACCACATTTGAGGACCATGGAATAAAAAATTGTGGAGAGCCTCTGTGAGTTGAGATCAATCCCCATCCCACAGTTAAAAAAATTCTGAAATCTACATGAAATTAGGAAATTCCCTGAGCTCAGACAAGAATTGTAGCTTTAGACACCTTGATTTTCAGCACACTGAGATTTTCAGCAGAAAATTCAAGTATGCTGTATGCAGACTTCTCACCTTCAGAAACTGTAAAAACTTAACTAAATTTATGTTAGTTCAAGCCATTAAGCTTGTAGTAATTTTCACACAGCAATAAAAATCTAATACAGCTTCTTTTAGACACCAAGTCCTGGTCCAACTGGCCTTTCCATTTTTCTTGCTTTCAATTTCCTCTGGCCTGGGAATTATTTCCTCTTTTTCACATCACTTCTCTGAACAGACACACACAAAAATTTACAGATAGTAAATTTTTACGTGGAACATTATATCACTTAGCAACGGTTACAACTTCCAGGTCATTACAAAATTAAAGATATGAAATATAGTACTGTGAATTAAATACCCAAGCACTCATGAAAATGGAAAAATAACTCAGAAATGATTTCATGTGCCTTATAGCCAGAATTTCAGAGATGATGCAAACCCAGACACAAGATCAGTTCCTTATTTGCTTATTTAGGACTACTTAGCCATACTACATGCTACTCCATGCCAGGTGGTAGAGGCACCATGGTGAGTAAGACATATCTCACCACATATCTCTCCACATATCGTGGAGCTGACAGCCACATGCAGCAGAGTCCAGTGGAAATATAATGCAAGCCATATATGTCATTTTCAATTTTTTGTGATCTATCTTCCAAAAAGTAAATAAAACAGGTGGAACTACTTAAATAAATGTTATTTAATGTATTTTAACCAAAATATCATTTCAACATGTAATCTATGTACAGTATTCATAATGAGGCATTTTTCACTGTTTTGTATTAAGTCCTCAAAATCTGGTCTGTATTTTATACTTAAGATGCATCCCATTTTGGACTAGCCACATCTTAAGGGCTCAGTATCCACATGTGACGCATGGCTGTTACACTAGATAGCATAAGTCTGCTTCTGCTACATGACACTGTGATAATTTGCTACGTTACAAGAATTACTGAAGGTTATGGAAACATGAAGGCACGGCATTGAACTTAGACTGGGGAAGGGAGGAAATACAGAAAGTTTAGAAAGTGTCAGGCAAGTGAATGATTGGAAAAGGGCTGTTCCACAATTAGGATATAACATAGGTAGAGAGCTGGCACCTATGCATCTTTATACTAAAAAGTTGCAAAAAAGATGCAAAAGCCAAAGATATTTGTGCTCAAAGGCCAGAGGAAAGAAAGCAGAGTATGTTCAGGGAACTACAAGTATTGTAGATACTGTTGGAGTATGCATGGGGAGTGAAGAAAAAAGACCCAGTGTCCTGTCATGGAATTAGCTTCACTGCACGCTGATCCAGTCTGTCATCTCTGCCTCTTGCTGCTTACAGTCCCTTATAAGCAAATCCTGCCCAGTCCGTCCTTTGTTTGGAAATTTTACTCTCTAAATCCATCTTCCCAAGCTTATCTTCTACCTGAGACCCTACAAAAGATTAGGCCATCATGTTAGCGACAATCACCTAAGGAAAAGGCTATCCTTGCGGCCCAAAATAGTAGTTTTCCAGGGCCTCAGATATTTGGCTATATTGCCACCACTATGAGCTTTTCTACTTAAACACAGAAGCCTCTTTCTTTCTCTAAAAGCAACAATACTAACTACCTGTAGTCAGTAAGTCAGTACTTACCATGTGCAAAGCAGAATGCTATACATGGATTATCTTTCCTGGCCCTCACTGGAGCTCCCTCTTTTAAACTTTTATTCCCAAGCTTTGTTTATAGGTGAAAACCAAGACTTCAAGTAGTGAAGTGAATTGTTCAAGGCAGTGCAGCAATAAGGACATGCAGTTGGGATTCAGACTCCAGCACAAGTTCAGAGAGGTGACATTTTGCTCTACTGCATATTCACCTCCCTCAACATACACATGCACAAGCACACACACAGCAAAAACTTAGCCCTGAGAAATGCCTAGCTCACAAGAAGGTGAGATAGTTGTCGTTCTGAGGAAAGGAACCCGAAAAGATGGTGATGTTACCAGGATATGGGGCCAAGAGGACAATTTTGTATTCTGGGTGAACTCTTCTGTGTCAGTTTTATCTCTAACCTGGACTCGAAGAAAAACATGCATAAGAGAGATTGACTAGTTAATAAAGTTAGTATTATTGCCCTTCTCTCTCTCCCTCTCTCTCTCTCTCTCTTTCTTCACACACACACACACACACACACACACACACACACGGCAACCTCTCCAAGGTGCTTATCTGCAGGTTGTAAGGTGAGGTAATTGGCAGCTGAGGGTTGCTAGGCCCATTTACCACCTCTGTTCTTGTCTATGATCCTCTAGAGGACAGAAGATGGATGGCAAACACAGCAGTCATTTTGAGCAGACAGGATGACTAACCACTTCTCTCCCAGCATCATTATCCTTGCCTAGTTGTCCTCTACTTCCATCTCTTGTGGAGAATAATTAAGCTGGCAAGCACTGGGCAGTGTTACCGGAAACCAATTGTGATATTCAAAAACAACTCAAAACATTCTTCCTGGTCTGTTACTCTGGATTAGGAATGATTCTGATTTGTTTTGTGCTGCTTTTCTCAGTGCCTATGCTCTCTAATTTGCCCCATGCTTTAACAATAAACCCATCCCTCTTCAAATGGCAGAAGCCAGTTCTAATCATGGCACATGGAGATGGCAGAAAGTCACCCATGCCCTACAGAGACTGCATCAAGATAAACAACCTAATTATTTCACTCTTTCCTCTGCTGCTGGCTGCATACTACTATCCAGGAGAATATTTGCTTAGACCCTATTGTGCTCCATTTGTCTTTCACTTGTCCTTACAAATGGACATTTGGTAACTTTGATACAGCTCTCCCCAACACAGCTTTGTGGGTGTGTTGCCCCCTATAGTGCTTGAAAATCCTCATGAGTTGGGGCAGCCATCACAAATGTCTTTTAAAAGGTACTAAATGAACGGAATTGTGCCCCTAATGACAGTGGTTTGCAAAGTGCAGTCTATGGGTTGACAATATCCATACCACCTAAGAACTTACTAGCAATCCAGATTCCTGATCCCATCTCAGTTATCCTGAATCAGAAATTCTGCAGCTGGACTAACCTATGTGATTCAGTTGACTCTGATGCATACCAAAGTTACAAGACCACTGCCTTACAGAATCCCTTGTAGACTAAAGCCACAGTTAGATAGACTGATTAGAAGGCACCAAAACAAAGTAAAGAGCGAAGTAAATTTGGTTTAAACAGTGATTCTTAACCTTAGATATACTTCACGATCTTGTGAGGAGTTCTGACAATACCAATGCCTGGCCCTACCCCTAGAGATTCTAACTCATGTTATCTGACATGGGGCTTAGACATTAGTGTTTTTAAAAACTATCTAGGTGATTCTAATATGCAACTAAGGTATAGGAAACACTGTTTTTAGAAATACAGGATAGTATATCATCTAGAGGCCTTTACCTTTTTAGTTAACAACTAATACCAGCCCTGGGTTGGATCAAAGGAATGAAATAACAAGCACAGAGTGTCTGTTGTGTACCTAGCTGCATGGCAAGCACTATGTCCACATATTCCTGAACAAGTAGACTGACTGAGAACAGTCACTGTGGAGTATCCAAGGGAGGAATTCGGATAAAATGGTTAGTTCACAGAAGCCAACATAGAGAAGGTGCTCATCATAATCATTCAAGGAATAAATGAAGGGAAATGTGGGAGGAACCAACCATATACTATTTAGAATGGAATAGGTATATCTCAGTTTAGGTGCAAAAGGCTGCACTAAATTACCTGATATTTCTTCTAAATTTCTTCCAGAATGTTATAAAAGAACATAATGGCAGATATCAGAGAAACAATTTCAGAACATTCAATATGATGGAAAAATATGAGATAATATCTCCAAATCCATTCTCATCAAAAAATTTGAGATGGTTCAGGCAACCTTGGGGAGGAATGAAGTCAAGTATCGTCACACTCATTTCACAGACAGAAAAGGTGATTTGCAGTGTGCGGTCCTTGCGTGAACAGCACCAGGACCTTTTAAAAATTTGTTAGAAATGCCCATTTGAAGCCCCATTCTAGTCCTCCTAAATGAGAAACTCTAAAGTAGGGACCCTGAAATCTGTGTTTTAACATTTCTCCAGGTAACCCTAATGCATGATCAAGTCTGAGAACCACAACTCTAGTGAGCTCATTGAATTGATCCTCAGAGGAAGTCATTTTCCTTTTTGTACACCACAAAGTAGAAGTATTCACTGAGAGGCCTGCTTATCTGAACCCCAATCACATTTCCTCCCAAGTGTACTAGAAAATGCTGAGATGTGCAGGATGCTGTGAAAGCCAGCAATGTGGCTAATGGGAAAAACTGGAGAGTGGCACTCTGAATCCCGTCACATCCTTGTGGTATGACGCTATGAAGGTCACCTAACATATCTGAGTCAAAATCTGGCACATGGCTATTGTTCAGTAAATACTTGGCAACTGAGGATGTGTGAAACTAGGATAAAAATACTGAAGAAAGTAGAGTACAGTGAAAGAAGCAGAAGTCAAACATACTCGAGTTTGGATCCCAGCTCCAGCTTTGAAGTAGTTTTTTGACCTCTAGCAAAACACTTCCCACTGCAGGCTCACTTTCTTCACCTTGGAAAGTGGGGAAGAGAAATTCTGATGACACGATCTCCAAGAGATATTATAAATATTGGGTCACAGAAATAGAAAATCGACTGTAGCTTCAATACATTGATGATCAATTTTTAGCAATAAGCAAATAACTACAATTACTGTACCACTACCATGGGAAGTGCTTTAACCATTAATATGGGGCAAGTAATCATCTGCAGTGGTCTGCTTAAATACTCTACTGACCCATTTAATAATTAGGGGTGCCTATTGTCTGAGTAGTACACAAGAGTCTCTCTTCATGGGGGGAAGCTGTTTGGAATAGTGGGGAAACATACACAAATAATTGAGGCAAGCTGCATATGCTTATCAGGACTCTAAATCGGGGTGAACTTCTCTCGATAACATCAACACTGGAAGATAAAAAAAAATTAGCAAAGGATCAAGGATAAACCTTAAGCACAGATCATCAGGAAGGAACGCAAGTAGATAAAGAGCTAGGCAGTGGAAATAAGCTGGACCTGCATTCAAATCCCTGCTGCACAGTAGCTGTGTAAACTCAGACATGTCCTTTAGCATCTCTGAGCCACAGATTCATCTTTGAAGAGATAACACCAGCCTCATATGGCTATTCTGAGAATTAAATAGGACAATAGACTATATAGTAGGTCCAACATAAACACACTCATACCCATCTCCCTCATGATCTTAAGTGCTCCGTAAATGACAGTTGATATTATCAGGCATATGAAAGCAAAAGGAATCGTGGGATACCAGTTACCTGCAACTTAATTAACAAAAGGTGCTTGACAAGTATCTACTACATTCTGAACGTTGTGCAGGAACGCATGATGCATAGCTAAGAAATGCTAGGTGGAATCACACATAATTGCAATATTTGACCATTTTAATGGATAACCCCAGCGACTTTATGTGGTTGAACCTATGATATGAGCCAGTGCACCATTTCACATAGTCTGATCCTGAGAAATGACTGATGCACAGGAAAATAATAGCAATCTTCAAATGTTAACCAAGTGCTAAGTTAAATATAATGCAAAATATGCAATATGAGGAGGCAGCTGCTTGCCCTAGAGGCAGCCAATATGCTCTCTCTGTTTTGGCTGAACAGCCAACAGAGATCACCAGATTTTCTGAACTGCTTTCTACAATATAACTGCTTTTTGGTCACCATCTGGCCCTGCTGCCTGCCTTCCTTGCCCCATGGATAGGAGGGCAGTGGCATATTCAGTCCCCACTGCAGAATCCCTGGCATGTGAATCCCCTGTGGAGGAGCCCCGTTGTTTCAAGCAGAAGAGCTCATCACAGCCAGGGAGAAGTTGAGATGAGTAACAAACTTTGATCCTTGAGATTCTGTGAGCCTCCCTCCTACTGGAATAGGCTGTTTCACAGAGCCAGTCTCTGCCAAGAAGAGGCAGCAGATGACTTTTTCCAGGTTGTAATCATTATGATGCCTATAAATTTTTCGTTGTAAAAATACATGCATATCCCACAAAGCTCTGCTTACTTCCATTTTTCTTAGGTACATGCTGACTTTTCATACACTGTTAGTTTAGGTCCCTGCACCATGAAGACAACAAAATCACCCAAGAAGATTAAAGCCTACTAAATCTAAGGAGAAATTGAGGCTGCTTTCTGAGGTAGAAGTTCCCCAAAGCTAGCCCATCCTAGGTGATGAGCCATTCTACTATGTACGCAGAGTCTGCCTGATCATCCTTTGCCCACACAACCGTCTGAGATAGCCTGTTCCTTACCCTTGTTCAATGGAGAGGACTGTATATCCTCCTTATAAGGTTAAGATCACTCAAGCTTCTAGCCTGTATACTCCTCATGTTCTTCTCCTCTGAAGGAAGCAGATAACAGTCTGGCTTACCCTTTCACAGGCAGGAAGTCTGACTGCCAGAAATCTCCAGTTATACATTGATTTAACAAATATTTATGTAACACTTACTGCTGTGGCATCGGTGTGCTCTGTTCCTGAAGAGTTCATGTGTTCCAAGCTTGTGGGGATGTAAAATCTGGAGTGACCTTTAAGAGGTGGAGCCTGGTACAAAGAGATTTGGTTACCGGGGTGCTGCCCTTGGAAGGAATTATCATAACAAGAGAGTTGTTATAAAAAGCCTGGCTCCACATACACTCACTCTGGCTTCCTAACTTTCCATGCAATCTCTGCCTCTTGCTTGTGCTCCCCCATGATGGCATCTGCCATTAAACTGAACACATGGGGCAACCTAATTTTAGACTTTCCATTTCCAAAATCATGAGCTAAATTAACCTCCTTTTTGTAATAATCCAGCCTCAGATATTTTGTGAAAGTTGCAGAAAATGAATTGATACACTGATCGTGTGCTAGGCACTATTCTAGGCATTATGTAGATATTAAATCATTTTTCTCATAGCAACACAGAAAGGCATTATTATTATATAGCCCATTATGTAGATGAGAAACCTGAGGCAGAAAAAGATGAAGTAACTTGCCTCCAGATACAGAGCTGTCAAGTGGAGGGGTTGGGATTTGAACAGGCAGTCTTCCTCCAGAGCTTATTCTCTGAGATAGAATATATTGCCTCTTGAAGAAAGGCTTTTTTAAAGGATATGGGATAGAGTGAAGGCCAGAGGCTATTCTCAGAGACACAGCAACCTTTCACCAGGTCTTGAATTGAGGTACATTAAAAACTTCTCTAAATATCTCCTCCTTGCCTTGCTAAGTCAAAGTTCACACCCTGCTTCTTCTTAGGAGGCATTGGAAGCCCTTCCTGAATTATGAAGGAAACTTATCAGTAATAATACGGTTACTGGCCATAAACCCCCACCTCCATAGCACATTATGATATTTAAAACTAAACAAAGTTTTAAGATTTTGGGTCCCTGAACACCAAGTATGCAGATGGAACCAAGAAAGTTTTCAAAGCAAATTTATCAGTTTCTTTATCAAATTAGCTCCCCTTCCTAATCTTTCTACTCTCACATACAGACAGAGTTGTCACTGAATACGGGAAGTGAAAAAGAAGAGAACAGTCATGAAATGCTGTTAATTGTAATTTGCATCCTTTTCTTTCTAGCCTACCCACCACTACCCAAGCTCCTGACCATATCCATGTCTACTTCCCTGAACTCTGACCCTTTTTGACTGTCTTCCTGTATCTAGCATGAACCTCATGGAATTCTATCCCAGCAGTCTCAGAAGAACCCATACATAGTTTAATATTCTTCTGCTATCACCTTGAATGACTCAATAATTTTGGGACAAGGGGTCTTAAATTTTCATTTTGAGCAAGGTCCCATAAATTATAGTTAGTTCTGCCTGCCTCTTCCCATCTGGACCTAATTTACACATGATGTTTATTGCCAGAATTTGTTTACTTATGGCAATAATAATTTGCAGTGTGTCAAATTGCTCTCCAGTGTCTCTAGAAGAAAATCCAAACCTCAACAAGGCCTTCAATGTCCTCTGTTACTTGTTCTCTGTAAATTTTTGCACAAATTCTACCCATTCCAGAACCAGGAATGGATTTACCAGTAACTAATTTCACTAAAGGGGTTAATAGCTCACAATTTGGAGTCAAATAGATCCTGTTTAGGGTCCTGGTTTTATACTATTTGTCTGTATGGCTTTTGGCTAATTCCTTAACCTCTCTGAACCTCAGTTTCCTCACCTGTAAAAAGGGGATACCAACAGTGTCCATCTCATGAAGTTAAACAAGATGGTCAATGCAAATAAATCTCAAAGCACAGTGTCTGGCTTCCTAGGAAAGGTCCAATAAATATTTGCTGTTTATACTGTAGTTGTAACTGTTGCAGACCTCAGTTATTCTAGAGGACTCCAGGCATTTACTGTAATGTAACTAGCCACATCGCTGCTGCCTGGATTCAAGTACTTCACAATGACCTGTCACCTCCCTCTCCTTTCCTTTCATGTACATTTCAACTGTCCTCCTCTGGCTGTGGATGAACGTAATTTGCAGATTGTTGAGTTGTATTCGTCACCTCTCTCTTTTCTGCTTTTGTTAGTGTGAGAACAGCCCAATGGCAGCAGAAACTGCAAAGGCACACATGAAGAAGAAGCAGCACACTTGCTAACTAGGGCTTCTAAGGAAAACAACTCTGGGAATCTGCATTCAGGCTTTGAGCTCCCCTCCTTCCCACCACTGTGGCTAGTCATCCTCTTGTCATATCTCATGGCGCAGCCAGGGGAGACCATGGTGGGCCATGGGAGATATGCAGACATTTTACATGGGTTTGGATCAGGCCTTTGTATCAAATGGCTCTGGATTAGTCTGAATTATATTAGATCAACTGCAGTTTTGCAGCAGTGTTTCATGCTGATCTGCTAAAGTAATTCACAACATAGTCAGAGAAGTGGCTCATGCTATACAAAGAGTAAGAATCCCAGCTTGGGCATTCTGCATGGGTCCTTTCCCACATCCTAGTGAAAGTGTACACAACAGCTCTTGGAAGAATCGCTCCCTGCTCTGGTTTGAATATGGCTTGTCCTGTCCCCCAATTTATACAAGAGTTTAATCCCCAAAGTGCTATGTTAATAGTATTAAGAGAGTGAAACCTTAATCTGAGCATGTGTTTAGCAGTGGGCCTTTATGAAGTGATTAGGACTAAAGTCATCAGAGTGGAGCCCCATGATTGAATTATTGGTGGCTTTATAACAAGAGGAAGACAGGCTGGAACACATATGTGCCCCTTGTCTCTCACCATGTGATACCCTTCTCTGTCCTGGGACTCTACCAGCAAGGCCAGTACCATGAGTCTCCGAGACCTTGCAACTATAGAGCCACAAGCCAAAATAAAGATATTTTTAAATAAGACAGCCTGAATCTGGTGTGACATTACACTAATGAACCGAGTAATATAGTCTTTATTCCTTCCCATCCACTTATAAAGATGCTTCAGCCTTCTCTTAGAA
Organism: Chinchilla lanigera; assembly: GCF_000276665.1. Classification (NCBI taxonomy): domain Eukaryota; kingdom Metazoa; phylum Chordata; class Mammalia; order Rodentia; family Chinchillidae; genus Chinchilla; species Chinchilla lanigera. Next base: position 3,848,884 of record NW_004955490.1, read on the forward strand.
AAGGGGTCTTTTGCTGTGCATTAGAATCACCAGGGAACTTCTGAAACAGACCAATACTGGGGCACACTCAAGGCCCATTAGTAAAGTGGGGCCCTAAACTTGCTAATAGCTGCATGCTCCACGGGTATTTTTAATGTGCAGCAAGAGCAGAGAACCACTGGGCAAGATGAGAATAGTAGCCTCTTAATTAACTTTCCTGATCTCCATGTGACTCTCTTGCATGAACACTTCAATGACACCTGTTAGTAAAAATATAGAGTTCAAGAGGCTCCAGTATGACCCTGTTCATTTTCCTGCCACCCCTACCCATGCACTCTCTGCTCTAGACACACCTGGTATTTTTAGCAATTTATAGAGGCACCACCTACTAATCTGGTTGTAACTGCCATAACAGCCTCTAAAGCCTGGCCTGCGCAAATGCTTCCTTCACTACAAAGACGTTACTTGCTCCTCGACTCCCTTCTGGTGAAACCAAGCATTCCTACCCATGGTGTTTTACATGTGCTTCTGTTGATTTTATTTCTCTCTCCTTCATCAGGCTATATAGCCATGAAATCCATTTATGTTATAGTCACTTTTGAGTCCTCTGCCACATTGAGTGCTACATTTCAGACTGGAAGAGCCTTATAAGTATGTCTAATGAAATCATTTACTCTAACATCTGGAGAAAGTCTAGATGTATAGGCAGCTTCTGGAACCTGAACTTGAGTGTCATAGGATAACTCTATTCTTCTTTGAATGAATAATACAATCAAGGCTAGAAGACTTCATTTGCTTTGCCTTATAATTAGAAAAGCAGCTGAATTTCTAAAACATCGTTTTGTAAGTAATAATGCAATGCTAGAAAGAAATGACTAGCAGGATCTGCCATTGGCAAACTTTTAAGAGAATAACTTTGTGTTCAGTAGCATTCCATCCTCTTTGCTGTCTTCTAATTCCCACACCCCCAATTGCTAAGCACTCAGAATTTTCACATTAGGTCATTAGCTATTCAGAATGCGCTACAACAAAGGATCTTGTATTCTAACCAGACTTTTCTACCTTCTTCATATGCCTTTCATTTATTACACTCTGCTAAGACAACATAGCAACTAAATACAGACTCCTATAGTTACTGAGAGCATGGGCTCTGGGGTCAAACAGTTGCGGTGGACTGCTGGATCTACCATTCATTTCTGCATAACACTGGGAACTCACTAAGTTTCTCTGTCACTACATTTACTCATTTGTAATATAGAGATACTATCTCAGTTACTTTGCTCATCATTAGGACACAATATCTGATACCCACAACTTGAAGGAGGAGTTGGCTCACAGTTTCAGCCCATAATTGTCTGCTCCAAGGCAGGAACAAAATGGCAGAGGGACATGGGAGAAGGAAAGGTGCTCCACCTATGGCAGCTAGGAAATAGAGAGAGAAGGGAAGAGCTGGGGACAAGAATGTACTCTTCCAGGTCACACTCCGGTGACCCACCTCCAACCAGACCCCACCTCCTAACAGCATATTCAGTTACTGGACTGTGGAGGAGTATTGTACTGAAAAGTAAGTGCTGCCATGATCCAGCCACCTTCCAAACACAAGATGCTTTGAGTGTCATTTTAGGTCTAAACCTTAACAGATACCTTGTATACTTTCCAAGTGATTAAGAAGAGTAAATGAAAATAATGTATTTACGTAAAGAACATATCACACATCTGGCATAAATTAAATGCTCAAAGATAGTACTTTTTACAAAGGCATTAAAGTTTTCCTATTAAAATCTGGTAAGAGCTTTCTTCATTCTTCCCTGCACTCCTGCCCCTTTTGCATTTTAAACAACAAACTTATCACAGAGGACCTCTGGGGAAGCCCTTTATATTTGCACATAGTCAGTATGATCTTTCCAGAATATAAATAAAATCACTTTCTTCCTGTACTTAAACTCTTTTCATTGTTACTTCCTTGCTTGCAAGATAATGACCTCATTCTTTCGATGACCTACATGGCTCCCCATTCAGTAGATCTTAAGGGGGTGATTTAGGCATTATTTTGGTTGTCATAAATACCAAGAAGGATATTTAATGGGCAGAAACTAAACTTCCTGTGACTTTCCCTATCCGAACTAGCAGTGGCTACCCCCATTCAGAATTGTCCCTCTCTAAAGCCTGTGGCATTCTCATTGAAAAACACTTCTGTCGGGGCTGGGGATTTAGCTCAGCGGCAAAAGCGCCTGCCTGGCAAGCGCAAGGTCGTGAGTTCGGTTCCCGGTACCGGAGAAAAACCAAACCCCCCCCCAAAAAAAGGAAAAACACCTCTGTCAAATTTTACAGCTCCAACTCTCACCATTCCTTTGTCTTCTACACTGCAGCCACCTTGGTCTTATTTCTACTCCTCCACTGCACTTTGGATTACTGTTGTCTCTGCTTGGAGTACAGTTCTTTCTGATGAGTCCCTTAACTCCTACTGACCTCTCAAATCTCAATTTAAGTACTATTTCTTTATGGAGTCTTTCATTAATTCCCTATTAGTGTGCACACTTCCTTAGAACTGTGTTCCTTTCCTTCAGAGTATTTATTCCAGTTTATAATTATGTACTCATTTGTGTTATTATTTGATTAATGTCAGTCTCACCCAGGAGATCACAATCTTCAAGAAAGCAGGCATCACATCTGTTTTTGCTCACTATTGTATCCCTAGAACCTAACCCAATGCTTAACTACTGTCTATTTCACTCTCTCTTCAACTGCATGGCCACATAAGCAGCCCCTATTCTTATCAAGTCCCAAGAGATAGAGGGAAGCTTTCACTCTGCTCTACTTTTAGAGGGTCTTAGAAGAGCTGGCTCACACTGAACTCTTTGAGAGTTACAGGCAATTTGATACAGTAGAGAGATTCTTCCCTTTAATTATTCTACTTGCATTCAAGCTGATAAGAAAGCAAGATAACCAAATTTAGCAGTGTAGCAAGACACATACAAGAATCAGCGCATTCCTATACACTAATAAGGAACTCACTTTAAAAAGGAATTAGAAAATCAATATCATTCACAATGTGATAAAAAATTAAATACTTAGTTATTAACCTGAGGAAGTAAAAGACCTCTACAAAGAAAATCACATCACTCTGAAAAAGTAAATTTTGGAGGACATCAGAAATTGGAAGGATATCCCCTGTCCCTGGATAGGCGAACCAATATAGTGAAAACGGCTCTACTTCCAAAACTGTCATACCGATTTAATGCTATCCAAATAAAAAATACCAGTGTCATTTCTCACAGCTGGAGAAAACAATCCTAAAATTTATATAGAATCAGAAGAGACTCAAAATAGCAAAAGGAATGTTCAGTCACAAAAGCAAAGCAGGAGACATCAAAATCCCAGACTTGAAGTTATGCTATAAAGCTACAGTGATTAAAACAACATGGTACTGGCACAAAAACAGGCATGTGGATCAGTGGCACAGAACAGAATAAGCAGAAATAACCCCAGACACATACAAGTATTTGATTTTTCATGATGGAGCCAATAACATACACTGGAGGAAAAATAGCCTCTTTAATAAATGGTGCTGGGAAAATCAGATATCAACATGCAGCAGATTGAGCCTCAACCCACAGATCTCACTATATATTAAACTAAATTAAAATCAAAATGGATTAAAGATCTAAATGTTAAAAAGAAAACAGTTAATCCGGTAGAAAATAAAATAGGTAAAACTCTTGAAAGCATAGGCACAGGCCAGGATTTTTTGAACAGAACCCCAGTAGCACCAGAAATAATAATTAGACTCAATAAATGGACTAAAATCAAATTAAAAAGCTTCTTACACCAAAGGAAACAATGAACAGAGTAAAGAGACAATTTACAGGATGAGAAAACAAATTGCCAGCTAGCTAATCCATGAACAGAGGACTAATGTCTAGAGTATATAAAAAACTCAAAATAATTAGACACCCAGAAAATAAAAGACACAATCAAAAAATGGGCAAACAAAATAGACACTTCTTAGAAGAAGCACAAATGTCCAGTAAATACATGAACAAATACTCATCATCACTAGCCATCAGAGAAATGCAAATTAAAACTACACTGAGATACGATCTTATCCCAGAAAGAATGACTATCATCAAAATAAATCTAATAATAACAAATGCTGGAGAAGATGTGGGGATAATGGAACACTTTTACAGTGTTGGTGGAAGTGTAAACTAGAAAACTAGTAAGACAACAAATGTGGAAATGCCTCAAAAAACTAAAGACATAAATTCCATTTGACCCTTCTTTACCCTCCGAGGTATCTTCCCAAAAGTGTTAAAATCATCACATTACAGAGATACATGCATACTCATGTTTTTAGAAGCACAATTTATAACAGCTAGATCTTGGAAACATTGTATATATCCACCAACAGATTAACAGATAAGGAAAATATGGTATTTTTACATAATGGAGAACTATGCTGCCATAAAGAAAGATAACCTTGAGGCATTTTTAAGCATATGGATGCAACCTGAGAAAACTAAGTGAAATTAATTAAATACCAAGTGATTTCCCACATATAAGAACGAAGGTAGATAAATATAACAATAAAAAGCAAAATAGAAGAGAGATAAATAGAATGTAGGGAGAATTTCCAATACTACTCCAAATTACATATTTCATTGCTTCAAAAATCTTTTGTATTTTAAAGAGAATAAAAATAAAACAAAGTTTCAAAACAGGTTGGCAGGAGAGTTATAATAATTCATACATTGTATATTATTGTCTTCATAGTAGTTATTAAGAGTACAAGACATAGGCATGATATCTTGTCCAAACAATATTTGCACAAACCTTTCGTTTCAATGAGAAGTATAACTACCTTAATTACCTTGTGTGTGTGTACATGTATAGATATAGCTATGTAAAATTTCCCTTCCTTCCTTTCCCCTTTCCCCCATCACAGTTTGTCTTTTCCTTTGAACAGTTTCTTCCTAATTCACAATATCTATTGTGGATCTTATGTACACATTCAGTTTCTCATACTAGTAAGACAATATGATATTTACACATATGGGTCTGATTTATTTCACTTATGAGTATGGTCTCGACTTGCATCATTTACCTATAAAAGTCTCAAGTTTATCCTTCTTTATGGCTGAGTAGTACTTCATTATATTAAAAAACACATCTTTGTCATCCATTTCTCAGCTGATGAGCATTTGGGTTGTTTTTAAGATTTAGCTACTACAAATTGTGCTGATACAAACATGGGTGCACATATATGCCTGTGGTATGATGTTTTTAACTCATATATGCCTGTGGTATGATTTTTTAAACTCCACACTGATTTCCACAGTGGTTGTACCAGTACCAAGTACCAAGTACCAGTGCCAGTACCAAGAGTGGAAAAGGGTTTCTTTTTCCCCACAACCCCACCAAGATTTGTTATCCATAAATATTTTTTACCCTAAAAATATTTTTAAACTGTAATACACAAAACTAATGTCTAAATCTGTTTAAAAGAATAAAGTTTCAGATAGTAATATGTTCTTTTTTTAAAAGAGAAAAAAATGATAGCCATTCTTCCTGGGTTGAGATGAAATCACAGTGTTGTTCTAATTTGTATTTCTCAAAAGACCAATGATGCTGAACATTTTTTTATGTATTTGTTTGCCATTTATATTTCTTCATCTGAGAAGTTTGTATTCATCTCAGATGCCCATTTTTGGATTGGGTCTTTAAACTTGGGGGGTCTGATATTTTCAATTTTATATGTTCTAGAGGTACGTCCTTTGTCTGGGGAACAAGTGGTTATAATTTTTCCCACTCTATGGGTTGTCTTTTCACTCTGTTGGTGATTTTCTTTGTTGTGTTAAAGCTTTTTAATAAGATATGATCCCATTTATTAATTCTTTTTAATATTTCCCTCACAGTTTGGGTTTTGTTCATGAAGTCTCTGCCTATACCTATGTCTTTGAGATTTCTACCTATTTTCTCTTGCAGTAAATTTAGGGTTTCTCTTTTGATATTTAGATATTTGATCCATTTTGACTTTAGTGTATGGGGATAGACATGTGTCTAGTCTTTAGCATGTGGAAAGACACTTTTTCCAGCACCATTTATTAAAGAGGCTATCTTTCTTTCAGTGAACATGTTTGGCTCCTTTGTCAAAGATAAGCGGCTGCGTGTGTTTGAGGTTGCAGCTGCATCTTCCATTCTGTTCCACTGATCTTCAGGCCTGTTTTGTTTTTGTTGTTGTTGTTGTTGTTGTTTTACCAATAACATGCTGATTTTACTGCAGTACCTTTGTAGCTTAATTTCAGGGCTGGGATTGTGATGGTCTCTGACTTGCCTTTGTTGCTCAGAATTGCTTTTGCTATTCTAGGTCTCTTCTGGTTCCAAATGAATTTTAGGAGGGTTTTCTCTAGATGGGTAAGGTATGCTCATGGTATTTTGATTGGGACTGCATTAAATCTGTATAGCAGTTTGGGGATTATGACCATTTTCACTATCTTATTTCTTCCTATCCTAGGGTGAGGTATATCTTTCCATTTTCTGATATACTCTTCAATCTCTTTTTTAGAATACTATAATTTTTACCACACAGATCTTTTACATCCTTTCTTAGATTGATTCCTAAGTATTTCACTTTTTCAGATGCTATTGTGAAGTGTGTGCTTTGGCTAATTTCTCCTTCTCTGTGAGTTTGTTGCTTGTGTATAGGAATGCTATGTATTTTTGAGTCTTGACTTTGCATCTCGCTACACTACTGAATTTGGATATTAAATTCACAAGTTTTTTGTGTTTCAGGGGTTCCTCTATGTAGAGCATCATGTCATTGGCAAAAAAATGAAAATTTAACTTCTTCTTCTCCTACATTTATTCCTTTTATTTTTTTCTCTTGTCTAATAGCTCTGGCTAATGTTTCCAGAACTATATTGAATAGGATTGGTGATAATGCACATCATGTCTTGGTCCTGATTTAAGAGTGAAAGCTTTCAGCTTTTGACCATTTAGTATGATGTTAACTGTTGATTTGTCATAGAAAGTTTTTTTTAAGATTGTGGTACAGACCAATTATTCCAATTTTCTGTAGGGTTTTTATCATGAATGGGTGTTGGACATTGTCAAATACTTTTCCTGCCTCTGTTGCGGTGATCATGTGATTTCTGCCCTTGGTTCTGTTAATAAGGTGTGTTACATTTATTGATTTGTGTATGTTATACCATCCCTGCATCCCTGGGATGAATCCTACTTGGTCAGGATATATAATCTTTTTGATGATTTGCTGCATTATTTGACAGTCTTATTAAAAATTTTGC
>NW_004955490.1:3856576-3929586 GCF_000276665.1 Chinchilla lanigera
TGGTTTTTCTCCGGTACCAGGAACCGAACTCATGACCTTGCGCTTGCCAGGCAGGTGCTTTTGCCGCTGAGCTAAATCCCCAGCCCCCCTAATTTCTTGAATTTGGGTTTTTTCTTTCCTCTTTCTGATGAGATTGGGTAATGATTTATCAACTTTATTTATTCATATAAAGAACCAACTTTTCTTTTTTTCCTCTGAAAGCACAGGAATAGGTTTTTTATTTTTTATTTTAAAGAGAATAAAAAATAAGGATAATAACATAGACAAAAACAAAACAACATGAAACGATAAAAATGATACAGGGTCTCAAAACAAAATGATAGGAATTAACAGTGGTTATTATATTACATATTGTTATCTTCAGCGAAGTTCCTCAGATTACCAGATGTAAGAATGCAAGATTGATTAAACCATTAAAACAAATTTTAAAAACTTAAAAAATTAGAAATGATGCAGAGCTTCACTAAACAACATGGTAGGAATTCACTAATGGTTGTTATATTCCAGATTGCTTTCTTCAAATTAGTTGTTCAGATTACCAGGTACAAGCATGCAAAATTAGTCAAAAACAATTTAAGCATAGGGGCCAGGGATGTAGCTCAGTGGCATAAATGTTTGCCTGGCAAGCCTGAGGTCATGAGTTTGATTCCAGGTACCAAAAACAAAAAATTTAAGCATTAACTGTTCCTTTCAATAAACCAAGAACCAACTTTTTGATTCATTGAGTCTTTGTAATGATTTCTTAGTCTCTATTGCATTTATTTCTGCTTCTATCTTTACAATTTCCTCCCTCATATGAGCTTTGGGTTTCATTTGTTCATTTTCTAGAAGTTTGAGGTTCACTATTAGGTTGTTTGAGCTGGTTCTGTTTTCTTGATGTGTGTGTTCATCACTCTAAATTTCCTTGTAGGACTTCTTTCATTGCATCCCATAATTTTTGGTATGTTGTATCATCATTATCATTTAATTGTACATACTGCTTAATTTCATCTTTAATTTCGTCTGTGGTTGTTCAGAATGGCATCATTTAATTTCCATGTGTGTCTTACTTACTTTTCTCTCATTGCTGACACAAAGTACCTGATGCCCAAAATTAGAAAGAAAGGTTTATTTATCTTACAGTTTGTGGAGGTTTCAGTCTATAATAAGCTAGCTCCAAGGCAGGGTGGTATGACACAGGGACAGCATTTTAAAGTGGCACAAGACAGCAAAAGTAACAAGAGTAGAAGGGGGAAAGCAAGCCTCTTTTCTTCCCTTATATTGTAAGCAGGCTACCTGCATCCACACCATCTCCCTGCCTTCCTCTTGCACAAGCTCAGGATGTTTACAAAGTGAGGAGCCCGGTCCCCTGCTGAGTCACTTAGTTAACCTTCTAAACTTCTCAGATTGACACAATGTATCAAGCATAACAAAGTGTTTTGTTTTGTTTTTTTTAGTTTTTTTGGTTTTTCTCCGGTACCAGGAACCGAACTCACGACCTTGCGCTTGCCAGGCAAGCGCTTTTGCCGCTGAGCTAAATCCCCAGTCCCAACAAAGTGTTAATATAATTTTTGTGATTTCCTTTGTCTTTGGTTTCCAGTTTCATTACCCTATGGTCAGATAGTATGCATGGAATGCTTTCAATTTCTCTACATTTACTTGAACATGTTTTGTCAGCTAATATATGATCTACTTTGGAGAACACTGTGTGCAGCTGAGAAGAATGTATATTTTGAAATTTTGGGGTGGAACACTCTGTAGACATCTACCAAGTCCATTTGTTCATAGGTTTGGTTCAATTCTGATATTTCTTTGTTGACTTTTTTGTCTAGTTGATCTATCTATTTGTGATAATGGGGTATTAAGATCCTCCACTACAATTATGTTAGTGCTTATTTGGTTTTTCATGTCTGTTAATATTTGTTTTATGTAGTTGGGTGAACTTGTGTTTGGTGCAGAAATATTTACGACTGTTATCTCTTCTTCCTGGAGTTTTCCCCTAACATGTACATAGTGTCCTTCTTTGTCTCTTTTGATAAGTTTTGGCTTAAAGTTTGCATTGTCACAAATAGAATAGCCACCCCTGCTTTTGGAGGGTTCCTGGGGCATTGAGAATTTTTTTTCATCCTTTGACTTTTAGTCTATGGGTTTCTTTTTGTGTTAAAAATGTTTCTTGAATGCAGCATATTGTAGGATCTTGTTTCTTGATCCATCCTACCAGTCTGATTCTTTTGACTGTTGAGTTGAGAGACTTTATATTGATATTTATAACTGATACACATTGGCTTTCCTTTTTCGTGTTTTTTCTTGTTATTTGTTCCCTTTCTCCTCTGTTTAATTGCTTTCCCTGCCTGGCAACTTCTTTCTATTGGTGTTCATGTGTTTGTGGTCTCCATTATCCCTTTCTAATATGTCCTTCAGAGCATTCTGCAGAGGTGTTTTGGTGCTCATAAATTTCTTCAGTTGTTCTTTGTATTTCATTTCTCCATTAATTTGGAAAGATAGTTTTGCTGGGTACATCAATCTGGTTGAAGACTGTTCGCCTTTAGGGCTTGAAATACCTCACTCCACGCTCTTCTTGACTTGAGAATTTGTGTTGAGAAGTCTGCTGTGATTCTGATGGGCTTTCCTTCATAGGTGATGTTTCTTTGCTCTAGCTGTGAGATCAAAGAGGTAACTAAGAAGAGAACAAACATAAAAAGTTTTCCCAGTCCTGAGTGTGAGCTGGGGAGCTATGGGAGAGTTTTGAACAGACTAGAAGTCTGAGATAACTTATATTTTCAAAAGATCATTTTGTTGATTGAATAAAAGGTAGAGGGGGGCATGTGTGCAGGTGGGAAGATATAAAGGACAGAAGCAGCCAGGGCTATTGAGATAATTCAGATGAAAAGAGTTGGAGACAAGTGAGCAGCTAGTAGCACAGAAGGCAATAAAAAACCTGCTCAAGTTCCTTTTTTTTATTGATACTGGGAATCGAACTCATGACCTTGCTCTTGCCAGGCAGGTGCTTATGCCACTGAGCTACATGTCCCCTGCCCTAAACTTCTAGATATGTTTTGAAATATATATATATATATATGTGTGTGTGTGTGTGTGTGTGTGTGTGTGTGTGTTTTGAAGTATATGAGATATGAGAGAATGAGTAATTTAAAAAGTTAGTTGTTATTATCCATTAGAAAATAAGCTCCATGAAGGTAGGAACTTTTGTTTGTGTTCTATATGTTTTGGATATAATAGTCAACAATACAAACAAGAGTCCCTACTTTCATGGAGCTTATTTTCTAATGAATAATAACAACTCACTTTTTTAGTACTTCCTATGTTCTAAGTACTTTGCTTTCTTAACTCATTTAATTCTCTCTACAATTTAAACAGGTATGCATATATAATATTATCTCCATTTGCTTTCAGCAAGCCTAATAAACTTCTGCCCTTAGACATTCAACTGAATAACTAAAGCTAACATGTGCATGACACTGTCACATAATATTCGGCGTCAAATAATACAGGACATTCTTAGGAAGTACTCACTCAGATCTTTCTATGCCCAGGCTACCAACTTATATTCAGAATCAAGCACTTCTCAATGGCAAATTTAGTCGTTCCTCACTCTCCGAGGGGAACTGGTACCATGATCTTCTGAGGGCATCAAAATCTGCAGATACTCAAGCCCCTTATATAAAATGGCATACTATATGCACACAGTCTATCCCATCATTCTGCATATGTTAAATCCTCTCTAGATAACTTATCACACCTCATACCACGTAAACTGTGGTCACACTGTATTGCTTAGGAAATAATAAGAAAAAGGTGTGTAGTTCATATTTTCAAATATTTTCCTCCACATGGACTAAAGGAAGAATTTTTAAAGCTTTACATAGACCAGCTGTTTTAAGAAACATACAAAGATTCCCCAGTGCCAACTGTTTCAGAGAACAGCTTGTACTGTTGTCCCTCAGTATGGCCTTTCCTCCCCCACTGAAGATTCCAAAATTCTCAGATTCCCAAGTCTTTTATATAAATGGTATAGTATTCGCATATTATCCCATATACTTTATATCATCTACAGATGACTTATAATACCCAATATAATGTAAATGCTACCCAGTTGTTACACTATATTATTTAGAGGCTAATGAAAGTAGTTTGTAGATGTTCTTTAGAGAAACAATGTTTCTCAAATATTTTTACTTGTATTACTTGTACTACTTAAATTGGTACTTCTTTCTCTACTTCTATATATGATTTGGTACAACCTCGTTCAGATATGTGTCCCATCTGTCCCAGTTCATTTCATAAGCTCACTGAGGTTAGGAGCGCTGATCTGTTTATGTTTTTATTTCTCTGCAGCTTCAGTTATGGGATCTGCCCACAAGTGAGTAATAAGAAGAGCTGACGTACTGCAATGAATAAAATGCTTCAAGAATCTGCTTATGATTCTGTATGATTTCATCCAAGACAAGATCGATATCACAGAAACAGGTAAAATAATAGCTGATATTTCTTTCAGACTTAATTTGTGCTTAATGCTGTACTGTTTTCTCCATGTACTATCTCATTTAATTCTGCTTTAGGTACTCATTACATTCCCCACATTTTAGATGGGAAAATAAGACTCAGTGAGACTTAAAACTTCTTCAAAGTCACTCAGCAAATGAGAGAGCCACGAGTATGCCCAACTCCACAGCCAGTTTTCCTAACCTCTGAGAATGTTTCAATGAGTAACACAATTTTTTATAAATTATATTTTCAGATTGCTGTTAAGAGAATTATTAAAGTATACTTGAACACAATAATATTTAAAGTGTACAACATAGTAATGTGTTTTGTTTTATTTGCAACACTGAGGATGGAACTCTCAGGACCTCTGCCCTGAGCTACATCCCCAGATCTCTTAATTTATTTTTGAGACAGGGTCTCCCTAGGTCACTAGGTTGTTCAGTCTGGGCTTGAACTTGTGATCCTCCTGCCTCAACCACCCAGAGTACTTGGATTGTAGGTATATGCCACCGTGTCCAGGTAGCTTGGTACATTTTGATGTATGTATACACGTATTAAATCATCATCATAATCAAGACAGATAGAAGTATCTATCACCTCAAAAATATCCGTGCTGCTTTGTAAGCCCTTTCTCCACCACTTTCTGTTTCCCACCATATTCCCCAGCACAAATATTTTTTGATTAGGTGAGGCAGTAATTCACAAAAGTATGAAGTAAAAACACAAGCTTTATCTTTATTATACTTCATTCTCTTTGATTAATGTTACAATTTTCCAATCGGTGACTTGAGATTCTCAATACTGAACTTGAACTTCAGGTTGACCTCTAAGCTAAGTATATTCGGAAGAATGATGATCAATTCTGAGTTAGAAAGTTAATTTAAGAAGTTGGCTTAGCTGATTGATTTCTTCTTTTCAGGAATAAAAGATGTGAATTATTTATCAGATAAACTGAAGCCCTAGGGATTTGGCTCCTATGTGTTAGGAAAAATTGGACTGTTATTCAAAAGCTTTTGAAAAATCTCTTTTACCTACTAGAGAGATTTCCAGTTTATGATGGAGGTAGCAGTGCCAGTCAGCAGCTAAATTCATTTCTAAAAATCACGCCAAGCCATTCATGTGATGAATGTGCCTAGAAGTCATAGATTGCCACCAGGTTCCTAAAAAATGATGCATAGGAGCCCTAAAGGGCTTTTTTGGTCAAACTGATTTATCTATCAGATTCGTTCATTTGCTTGTGCATCCTGCAGGCACACATTAACCTAACATTTTCCTTCTAAATGGCGAAGAAACCTGAGTGTGAAAAAGGATTGTGTAAGCATCCTGACCCTGACAGGCTACTGCCCTTGGCCACTGTCACACACCTATCTAATTCACAGCCTTGCTTAAGAAATGGGATGATGAGCAAAGATTAACCTCTTTTAAATAGTGAGAGAATTCAAAGCAGTATAACATAATTATATGATCCAGTTGCTGTCCCATAAGGGACACTATGTATGAAGGTTGACAGGTAGACAGAGAAGGCTTCCTGCAGGGGGAGCTGTAAATAATCCCAGAGGAAAAGGGCTAAGCATTCCAAACGCATCTAACCACTAGCATAACCACTGGATTTCAGACAAGAACTGTAACAAATGTAATGGATACAGAAAGGGAAAATATAATTCCCATCATTGAAGGTCTTTAGGAGTCCAGAATTGCTGACTTAGAAGAGACAGAGATACATGAAAAATGAAGGGAAGGGGAGAGACAGAGAATAAATGAGGTCAAGAGAGTAGGTGCCAATTAATTTTTCTGTTTTCTTACCATATATATTTAATGGCAATCAGATGCCTGGGTCTTTTAGTTTAAGATAAGTCCTTGTCTGCCTGTCACAAATTCTGCTTAGAATGTCTTCTATTAGCAGCATCAGTTAGGATAAAACATAGTAAGCGGGGGGTGGGGAGGGGAAGAAATTATGAAAAAATTTCCACTAGATTATCTGATCAAAAGACAGAAACATTCCAGGGTGGCAAATATGCAAGGCGACTTAACCTCTCGGCAATAGACCATCTAGTAGCCAAGCACTTTTGATCCCCAACTCCTCCACGGAAGGAAGGACACAGCTCATGCAGGAATCCATAAAGCAATGAATCATTTAACAAAATTGAAGATGATAATCTTCAATTATTTTCCATTTCTTGGGAAGATATGAAAGCTTGAGTTTTCAAATGAAGATATGAGAGAATAGCCTGGTGAGATCAGGTATAGACTCACTAAATTCTGAAAAGTATTTTTTGCCAGTGGAAGAAGCCACTCCCTATCAGTGGGAATGGCTTCCTGACCTGTCTAAGTGGCCTAACCTTGAATTTCCCAAAGAGATTGTAATGGCCTCCCCTGAGGCAGTTACCTTGGAGGACAATGCTGAGTATCTTGGAGACCAACTCTCACCACCCTTCTTTAGTTCTACATCAATAAATACACTATGCTGATAAGTAAAGTAGTCCAGCAGACCCCTAAATATGAAATACATTTTATGAACCATAAGAAGTTACAGTACTCTAAAATAACTACTTGAACTTTATAATGTATAAAGACAGAAATCCAGGAAATATGCAGGATTGAATATTAAAAGTGTGGGATAATGATATAAAGAACATAAAGTTGGATCAGACCAAATTTATCGATATGGACTGAGCAGAGAATCTGTATATCATGTTGCAACTTGTGGAGCAAAAATAGATGCTAACAGTTTCTGTACTTGGTTTGCTGAAACAAGTGTCAAAAGATCCCTCCATAAGCAAATTAAAAATGCCAAACTTACTTTAATGTAATATAGAGGAAGAGATTAAAAGGATAGAGAGACTAAAACTTTTGAGTGGATTTATCATTTAAGACCTTCTCACCCATTTTCAAAAGCACTAGAAAACATCTTTACAGGGACAAAAAAATAAATTTGTGAGGGGATCCTCAGCATCCTTGAAGACTTCTGTGATTACTTTTCTCTGTAGAACTGATTTTATAGTAGGAGCATCAGTAACTAAATTGGGAACTCTTAAATACAATGACAGTAATAGGATCCGAGAATATCAGGGGCCAACTGTAGTACTCACCCATGAAAAGCAACGTGGGTATGGGTATATAAAGACAAAAGAGTCAAGCCAGCAATCAGAATAGTCTGATTTATGCAGGTTTATAGTATTAACTAGTTGACCATGGAGTTCCTAAAAGTGAAATATAAAGGAAGCCTAATAAATTGTTACTGAATCTGTGTAAGTAAAGTTCTAGGTCAAGTGAAAAAGTCTAACTTAGATCACAAAAACGGACAATCAATCCCCTATCTTCAGCCAGTTTATAAACTAAGAACTCTTTGAGTGAAGAGGAAGTCAAGTTCCCTTAAGAAAGAACCTCACTCCATTATCATAATTTACAGTGTTAATCTTTCTCCTAGCTTTCCCCAAAGTGATCTATGGTGTTTTGCCAAAGTACCTGTACACAGGGAAAAAGAAATAATCAGACAGTTCAGTAAGTACAGAGACACCTGCTCAGAAGTGACAATAATTCCAAAATGTCACTGTGATCCACTAGTGAGAGTATGGGCTTATGAAGGTGAGTTTATCAATGGGGTTTTAGCTCAGGTCTGTTTCACAGCGGATTCCTGAACCCATCGTGTAGTTATTTCCCCTGTTCTGGAATGCATAATTGGACTAGGTATACTCAGCAGCTGGAAGAATCACCACTTTTTTTTTCCCTGGCCTGTACATAAGGGTTGTTATTGTGGGTTAGGCCAAGTAGATGTCCCTAGAACTGCCTTTTCCTTAGAAAATAGTAAACTAAAATCATTACCCTATTCCTCTAGGGATAGGGACTGTGCAGATTATTCCCACCATCAAGGACTTGAGAGATGTATGAGTGGTGATTACCACCAAACCTCATTCAACTTGTCCATTTAGCCTTTTCAGCAGACAGATTTTCAAGAATGACAGTGGATTATTGTAAATTTAACCAGGTGATGATTCTGATTGCAGTTGCTGTAGCAGATGTGATTTCACTGCTTAAGCAAATTAACATATCCCCTGGTACCTGGTATACAGCTACAAATTTTTCAAATGTACTTTTCTCCTCTCTGTCAATAAGAACCACCAGAAGCAATTTCCTTTCAGCTGGCAAGATTAGAAATACAGATTCATGGAACAACTCAAAGGTACCTCAACCATAAAACCCTTATGTCAAAAATTAATTCACAGGATCTTTATCAACTTTTCCTTCCACATGATGTCACCTAGGTACATTACATTGATGACATTATGTTGATTAGACCTAGTGAAAAAAAGGTAGCTACTATTTAGGCTTATTGTCAAGATGTTTGTGTGTCAGAGTATGGGGAAATAAATCCAACAGAAGTTTAGAGACCTTCCACTTCAGTGAAATTTATTCAGACCAGTATGATACACCATGCCAAAATATCCCTTCTAAGATGAATCATAATTTTTTGCATTTGACCTTTCCTACAACCACAAAGAGAGGCACAGTACTTGGTTGGGATTTTATTGCTTATTTGGGTATGTTACTCCGTCTCATTACTAAGTGACCCAAAGCTGCTGGTTTTGAGTGGAGATGAGAACAAGAGAAGGCTCTGCAATAGATGTAGGCTGCTATTCAACCTGCTCTGCTACATGGACCATACAGTCCAGGAAATCCAATGGTGCTTGAAGTATCAGTGGTAGCTAGAGCTACTATTTCAGGCCTTAGATCCTATAGTCCCTTAGATTTGAAACAAATTCCTGTTACCCTCTGGGGATACGTGTTGCCCTTTTGAGAAACAGTTCTTGACCTGATATTTGGTCTTAGTACAAATGGAATACTTGAACTTGTGCCACCAAGTTACCATGCAACCCGAGATATATCACAAACTATATGTACATCATGAATTGAACTAGCAAGCAATGAAGTTGATTGCCACCTCATCAACAAATAAAAGCAGTCTGCACATGATCAGGCCTGAAAAGGCCCTGAATGCTCAAGTACATTACATGAAAAAGTAGTCCAAATGCCCATGGTTTCCTTTTCTACTATGATGCTTTCTATTTTACAGCCTGCACCCAGGGCACTGTGGAGAGGAAAAGAAGACCCAGGTGCGATATACAGATATCTCTGCCTGATGGCACTTAAGCACTACTAGTATTATATCAGAAGATTTAAGTCTTAAGATATCAAGGCAAAGATTAAGCATCACTCAAACACTTTACTTCTAGAGAATAGACTAGTGTGTTTTCTACTGTGCACAAAACAACTGTGTAATTATAGCCTGAATTATGAAGCTTTGAGATTATGATTTAAAGAGACTTGTCTAGGTGTCAATTTGACAAGGAGTGGACTTGTGATGTTCAATTTATGCTAAATTAATTGAGCTTTAGAATATCCAAACACTTAAATGTTATTCTGAGAATAGCTGTAAGGGTGTCTCTGGATAAGACTGAAATATGCGTTGGTAGACTGAATAAAGAAAATTGCCCCTTCTAAAGTGGATGGCCCTCAATTCAATCAGTAGAAGTCCTGGAGAAAACCAAAAGACTGACCCACTCATGAGTAAACAGGAACTCCTCTTGTTTCACAACTTGAGCTGAGGCTTTAGTTTTTCTTGTCTTCAGACTTGACCTAGAACTTTGATTTTGGAGCAGGGGGTGTCAAGTCTGCTGACTTTTAGACTGGAACTTACATCATCGATTTTCATAATTCTTAGGCCTTCAGACTCAGACTGGAATTGCCTTATCAGCTTTCTTAGGTCTGTACATTACCAACTATAGGTTTTGGAATTTCACAATGCCCATAATTGTGTGAACCAATTCCTTATAATAAATCTCTCTGTCTATCTATGTATCCATGTATGTATGCATGTATCTATCTATCTATCATCTATCTCTCTATATGCCTACCTAACTATATACATATATATATATATATGTATTCCATTGGCTCTTTCACTAAAGAACCTGATAAGTTCATAAATTTATTAGAAATTTGTTTGTATAAATTATGTCTAGCATACAGCTTGGAAAAAGTAAATATATAAAATTTTTATTTTAAATTCCATATACTCATAGCATATTGAATCATACATACTATTTTTAATTATTTTTTGCTGAAACTTACATCACTATGAAGGCTGTGGTTGCAGTTGATGAAGAAATATAGTTCTCACACAAACAATAGTTGAAGTTGTCACTTAAGTTCGTGACTGCATGGAAGGTCAAGCAACAAAGACGTATTTTGGAATTTCATCTGGTGACGACATAAATGAGTTCTTTGCCTAATCTGCAATGTTCTTCAAATATTAAAAGAATATTTCCTCAATTTATTCTCTTTTTCTATTTTATTTTTCATTAGTGCGTGTTTGCATTATAAAATTACATTCTTTGTGTGGGGTTGGAACAGGTACAAAACATATTGATTCTATTTTCAACCTTTTTTTCCCCTCTCTCCCCTCCCCCCATCTTTTGATCCCCTTCACTTTTGCAAAATATATCTCCCTACCGCTTATTATGTATATTTTATTTTGCTTTTTATTATATTTTGGGCTTCTCATATAAGAGAATCTGTAAAGTATTTAAGATTATATATTTGATTTATTTAACTAAACATTATGATCTCAAGGCTCATCTATTTTCTAAAATGATTTGATTATCCTTCATTAAGGCACAATGGTACTCCACTGTGCATAAATACCCCATTGTCATTATCTGCTTATCGTTGGTAGACATATATGTCACTTGCAGGATTTATTTATTATGAATTGTGCTGTGATAAATGTGACCATACATGTATTACTGTAATATAATAGCTTTATGGCTTTCAGGAAGATATCTAAAAAGGGAATAGCTGGTCACATGGAATTTTGATTTTTAGTTTTTTGAAGAATATCCACACTGATTTCCACAGTGATTGTACTATAGTTTACATTCCCACAAACAATGTAGAAGGGTTTCATTTTTTCCTCAAGACTTGCCAGCATTTATTATTATTTGATAGCTTCATGCTAGCCACTCTTTCAAGAGTAGGGTGGAAGCTCAGTGTTGCTTTTTATTCGAATTTCTTTAATGACCAGCAATGATGAATATTTTCACATGTATCTATTGGTTTCAGTTGCCCATTTTTGATTGGGCCTTTTATTTTGAAGGGTCTAAGATTTTGAATTCTTTATGTATTTTAAATATTATTCCTTTGAGAAATAGCAACTAGAATTTTTTCCCATTCTGTAGGTTGTCTCTTCACTCTGTTGGTTGTTTCCTTTGCTGTACAGAAGCCTTTTAATTTGATATGGTACCATTTGTTGATTATTGGTACTAATTTTTGTGCTAAGAGGGATTAGTCAAGAAAGTACTTACCTATGCCTATGTCTTCAAGAGTTTAAACTATTCTATCTTCTAGCAGATTATTTCTGTTATACTATTTATATCTTTGATCCATTTTGACTTTTGTTTAGTACATAGAGAGAGATATAGGTCTAGATTCAATCTTCCACATGTGCATAAAAATTTTCCCAGTAACATTTATTAATGGATATCTTCCATCCAGTAGATGTTTTTGACCCCTTTCTCAGGTAGCCAAATGTGCCTGGGGTTGTTTCTGAATCCTCTATTCTGTTCCGTTAATTCACATGCCTGTTTTTGTACCAGTACCATGCTGTTTTTATCACTGTAGCTTTGCAAAATAATTTCAAATCCAGGATTGCTGTGTCTCCTGCTTTGCTCTTGTTACTGAGGATAGCTATTGTAATTCTGGGTCTTTTCTGATTTCTTATGAGTTTGAGTATTATTTTCTCTAGTTATGTGAGGAATGCTGTTAGTATTTTAATTATTAGTACATTAAATGTGTATATCTGTTTTGGAAGTATGGCCATTTTGACTATATTGATAAAGTTTATCCAGGAATGGGATATCTTTCCATTTTCGGATGCCCTCTTTGATCACCTTCTCTGCAGAGTACTGTGGTTTTTAATGTAGAGGTCATGCATGGACTTCCTTGGTGTCTTAGTTACTCTCTTTGTTGCTGAAATAAAATACCCAACACCTAAAGTAAAAAGGAGAAAGGTTTATTTTGGCCTAGAGTGTAGAGGTCTCAGTCCATAGTTCTCTGGCTCCAAGGCAAAGGGACATGGCAGGGGGCCATCACAGAGGAGAAATAGTTAATGGAAAGCAGGCAGGAGACAGCAGAGCAGCAAGCAGAAGCAGAAGCAGCAAAAGACTACTTTCTTTCTATCCTTTTATGCTCCACTGAAGCTGCAAGCTTATTCAGTGGTGCCACCCACACTCAAGGTAGGGGGCCCTTAATCCCAGCATCACACCCTTAAACTCAGAATTACACACCCTAGATGTAGCCACCACTGAAAAGTCTCATCTATGTCTACATGAGGCTTTGAGAGGACATCTAGGTACAAACCATAAGATTAGGAGAATTCCTAAGCATTTAATTTTCTTGATACTATTGTGAATGGCATTATCTCCTAATTTCTCTCTCAGTGAGTTCGTTGCATAAGAATACTATTTATTTTTGTTTACTGATCTTGTGCCTTGCTGGATTGCTGAATTTGGTAATTAATTCTAGGAGTTTTTGGTGGAATTTGGGGGGCTTTTTATGCTGCTGATCATGTCTGCAAAAATGATATTACTTTTGCCGTTCTTATACATTATCCCTTTTATTTCTTTCCTATTTATTCTGGGTAATGCTTCAAGTACTACGTTGAATAGGAGAAGTGAAAGTCACATCCTTGTCATGTTTCTCATTTTAGAGGCAAAACTTTCAGTTTTTCCCCATGTAATATGACGTTTACAATAGGATCATCATACATGGCTTTTGTCAGATTGAGATAAGATCCTTCTATACGTATTTTCTTCAGAGATTTTATCAAGAATAGGTCTGGGATATTGTTAAAGGCTTTTTACATTTATTGATATGATCGTGAAATTTCAGTCCTTGCTTCTGTTTATGTGATGTATTGTATTTACTAATTTGTATATGTCAGACCATCTCTGAATCCCTGGGATGAATTAAACTTGATCAAGATGTGTGATCTTTTTTAGTATTTCTTGCATTCTGTTTGCTAAGATCTTGTTGAGTATTTTTGAGTTTGTGTTCATTAAAGATTTTAGTCTGTAGTTCTCTGTTGTTCATTTGTGTGTTTGTTGTTGTCCTTCTCTGATTTTGGAATCAGGATTATGCTCAATTCCAGGAATGCCTTTGGGAGTACCCTTTGCTTTCAATTTCATTAAAGAGTTTGAGGAATATTGGTATCATATCTTCACTGAAAATCTTGTAGAATTTGGTGGTAACCCATTAGGACCTGAGCTTTTCTTAGCGACTAGGAATTTTATTGCTGCTTCTGTTTTGTAACCTGATATTAGATTATTCTCGGTTTTTATAGCTTGTTGGTTCATTCTTAGTAATTCACATGGATCTAGGAATCTGTCTATTTCTTCTAAATTTTCCTATTTATTAATAAACAAGTTTCCAAAGTTGTTGCTAATAATCGGAATTCAGCAGTGTCCATTGTAATTGCACCTTTTCATTTTTAACTGCATTTACCTGTACCTTCTCTTTCCTTTTTTGGTAAGATTGACTAAGTGTTTGTCCATATTTTTATTGTTCTGTAGAACCAGATCTTTGATTAATTGATTCTTTCTATTGCTTTTTGGTGTCCATTCTATTGATTTCTATTCTGATTTTCATACTTTTTCCCTGTACTAGGTTTGGGTTCTTCTTATTTTTCTAGGACTATGGGGTGCATCATTATGTTATCTATTTGAGCTCATTCTTTTCCTGATGTGAACATTTACAGTTATAAACTTCCATCTTTGGACTGCATGAATTGTGTTCAGTGTGTTTTAGAATGTTGTAATGGCATTATATTTAATTCTCAGTACTATTATATTTCTTCCTTGATTTCTTCTATAACCCATTACTTATTAAAGAATGTATTGTTCAATTTCCATGCATCTACATAATTGCTATGGTTTCTTTTGTAATTGATTGCTAGTTTCATTGCACTATGATCTGATAATCTGCATGGGGTAATTTGGATTCTTTTCCACTTAAACATGCTTCACTGGCTAGTATGTGTTCTATTCTGGAGAAAGTTCCATGTACTGATAAGAAGAATGTGTATTATATTGTTATTTGCTGGAACACTCAGCAGGTATCTATTAAATCCATTTGTTCAAAGGCTTGGTTCAACTCTATTTCTTTGTTGGTTTTCTATTTAGTTGATTTGCCTCTTTGTGATAGTGAGGTACTGAGATTACCACACCACAACTGTTTTAATATTTATCTGATATTTTATGTCCAGCACTATTTGCTTTGTGAAATTGAGTGTGCTATTTTTTCACTGTATATATGTATATAATTGTTTTCTCTTCCTGCTGAATTGTTCCTTTATCCAATATGTAGTGACATTCTTTGTATCCTATGATCGATTTTGGTTTAAGGTCCTATTTGTCTGAAGATACCTACTCCTGCTAGTTATTGAGTTCTTACATGAAACATTGTTTTCCATCCTTTAAGTTTTAGTCTATGAATTACTTATAGGGTTAAATTGGTTTCTTTTACACAGAATATCATTGGGTTTTCTTTTCCTTGATCCATTCTTCCAATCTGTGTCTTTTGATTGAGAAATTGAGACTATTCACATTGAGAGTTCTTACTGAAAGTTACTGACTTTTTCCCATCTTGGTATTATTTTCCTCTTCTTATTTTCTTTCTTTCCCTTCTAGTTAACTGTTCAACATACCTGATGTATTCATTCTATTGGGCCTTCTGGAACTGTTAGCTTCACTGTCTTTTTCTAGAATATCCTTGGAAATTAATGTATTGGTTTGGTGGTCATGAATGTTTAGTGTTCCGTATTGTGGAAATATCATATTTCTATATAAATTTTTATACATATTTTTGCAGGAAATGTCAGTCTGGAGTAGTTATTTTCTTTTAGGGTTTTATTTAAACTTAACTTCAAACTCTCTTCAAACTCTCTTGTCAGTCTGGAGTAGTTATTTTCTTTTAGGGTTTTATTTAAACTTAACTTCAAACTCTCTTGGTTTGTGTTAAGAAGTGTGCTTTAATTCTAATCTGCTATCATTTGTAATTGATTTGTTGCTATTCTGTTAGAATAGCTAATAAGAATCGGTCCTTGTGTTGGTGTTCTGAGATTTTGACTATGTTGTGTCTGGAGAGTTTCCTTCCTGATCATGACTATTTAGGTTAATATAACTCACCTGTCTATATGCTAAATTCTTTGTCAATATTTGAAAGTTTTCCATTATTTCCATAAACAGGTATTTTTTGCCATTTGTTCTGTCTTCTGATTTTTCACTCATTTCAGTTAATCTTAGATTAGACTTCTTTGCATCCTTTAGTAGCTGTTGTATCCATTTACATGCTTTTTTCTGTTTTTAAGGTTTCTCAGTAATTGATCATCAACAGTAGGCTTGTCTTCTAGTTCTGACACTCTGCCCTAACACTGGTTGTTTCTGCTGCCCATACTTTCAATGGACAATTCAATCTCTTAAATTTCTGTTTAGTACCTTTTCATGTACTCTAAGTCTTTTCTATACTGCACATTCGTATTTTGTATCACTTTGTTTAGCTCAGTTAGTTTTTTATTAGTGATTTCTCTAGAATAACTGATCATTTTGTTTATTAGGTCCATTATCTGTTTAGTTATATCTTCTTTGAACTTGGGAAGCAATTTTTTTTGTGTTTTTTATCTCCTCTATTACCCTTTGGAATAATCTGGCTGTGTGACTTTTGATTTCTTCCCCTTTATGTATTATGGATTGGCTTTTTGTGAGTTGGGAAATTTGAAGGCATTTTGTTATTTTGTTCTCATACTCTACACGATCAGAGAAACTCCGCTAGTAACATACCATAGAAATGATCCCTGAAAGTATAGCTTTGTTGTTGCTTTGTTCTCATGTTTTTTATTTGTTTCTTTGTTTTCTGTGCTGAGGCTTGTGAGTTGATTACAGTGGAAGACTTTGTTGCTAGTATGGAGACCTCTTTAGTTAGTGTCTGCATTTCAGTGATGTACTCTAGAGGTGGCTAACTATAGGTCTTTGCCTCTGTCCCAGAATCCAACCTCCTCCAGTTATTTGGGAGAGGATGCTGCAGTGTATTTGGCTCAGTATCCACTTCTACGAGAATGAGCTTCAGTACTGGTAATAACACGAAGTAAATATAATCATTGTCATATAGATAACATCAATTAATAGCAATACTATGTCACCTTGGCTATGATAATAAAATCAGCAACAATAATAATAATAATAACAATAATAGCATCAAATACAACCTAGATATTGATACACCCTAAGAAACAAATAATGTACCACTCTTAAGAAAAGAGATCTGTAATTACATTTAAGAGAACAGATCTGTAATTATAAGAGATCTATAATAGAAAAGAGATCTATTATTATGATATCTATAATTAAAAGATTTCAATTAAAGAAACCTAAAATACTAAAACAAACCAAATATTGACCTATTTGAAGATAGTAAATATCTACTAAATGCAACAACTTTACCTCCACTAACAATAGCATATTATTCAAAACTAATAGCCAAGAATTGACTATTTACAGATTTACAAGCTTAATGGTTATACTAGTAAAGATAGATTTGGTGGAGAACTAGAGAATGAGAAAAAATAAATTTTGAGATATTACCAATTAAGAAAATGAGAAAAAAAGATATAGAGTATCTTATTGAGGATAATTGGAAATTAATAGAATTAGATAACAGTAACAGAAAAGAATGAACAAGAAAAAGAAAAGATTGGAAGAAACTGAAAGGATAAAAGAGAAAATATCCCCCAAAAACAATTATAGAAAAAGAAAGAGAAAAAAATGAGTTATTTGAATAATTCCTCTGTGATATCAAATAAGTACTTTCACACCAAGACCTGTAGTCTTGTAATCAAGCAAGTCATGATTTTCTCTACCTAGCTTTACCAACTGTGGGTTTCTCAGGTGCCCTTCTTGCCTCAGGAGCCCCTGTGTTCATATATCCACAGCTGTGGCAACTGTTTAAATGGAGGCATGTTCTTGCTCACATTAGTAGAGTAGCAAGGCAATCAGCCCTCTGGTTTCTGTTGCATGTAGGCCACAGGACAGGGGTTCAAGCCACCTGTTGGACTTAATGACAACACTTTAAGGTCCAGCCTCTTCTGAAAGTCACACCCACTGGAACTACAGAGGGCAGGCCCTGTATCCCTCTCAATCTAAATTTAAACTTCTCAGAGAGTCTATGTCTAACCTGCACTTTCTCTACAGCTGTCTTTTATGGATGTCTCTCACTCAGTCTCTATAGGAGAGTAACACAGGAAACCCGAAAGTGGAGTTGTTCTGTAGTTATTCTGTGGTTCAGTCTTAAACAACCCCTTCCCAAAATGGAAGTCTGATTAAACACTCTGTCACTATATGGTGGGCACTATACGGGCTATCTTCTCCAGCTTTAATCTGCTGAGAACAAGTCACATTCAGATTAAAATCCTGTGCTGTTTTTGTAGTTTACAATAGCTGTGGGCTTTTCTTGGGGCTACCACTCCTGGACAGGTCCATTATTTCTCTCTGGAGGTGCCAACTTCTCAGGATTTACCTTCTCTTCTAGGGTGCTGGCCCCAAAAGTGATCAGGTTTTTCAGTTCATTGGTCCTCTGCTGCCTGGTGATTAGTGGAAATAAAATACAGTATGGGCTTAGACTTGGTGGGTGGCTGTGGCCAGGGTATGGAGTCCATTGGCATAGATTTTGCCAGGACACGTGCCCTGTGTGGATGGGCTCCTCTATTCACAAGGGGCACAGGAGAAGCTTCCTCTGTTCACCCCTATGTTCTCACTTTTTATGCAAATTACCATTTTAATAAAACAAAAATTTGCACATATTTAATGCATAACATTTGAAAAGTCTTGAGATATATTTTTTTTTCATGAAGTTATCACCACAACTAACACAATAAATGTATTCATCACACCCAAAAGTTTTTGCTTTGCCCGTTTGGTGATCCACTGATTTCTCTCCATTTCCTACATTTCAGAAAAATATTCATCTCCTTCTCTAAACAATTTAAATTTTGTATAAATGGAACCATGAAGTATGTATTCTTTTTTCCTCTTGCTTCATTCACTCACCTTATTTTAAATCTTGTCACTATTATACCATGTATTATCAATTTATTCTGTTTTATTATTGCATAATATTCCATTGTATGGATGCTCCACAACTTGTTTGCCTAATTTACTGTTGATAGACATCTAAGTTGCTTCTAGTTTGAGACTATTAAAAATAAACCCACCATAAAATTTTTGTACAGACATATGCACTGATTTTTCTTTTGATAACTACTAAGAATAGAATGCCTGGATCATCTAATAGATGTATGCCTAATCATTTAAGAAACTGCTAAACTGGTTTACACAGTGTTGTTTTATTTACCTTCCCATCAGCAATGTATAATACTTTCACATCCTTTACATACTCTCCAATACCTAGTACGGTCCATTATTTTAGTTTTAGGTTTAATTAAATAGGTTTATATTAGTATCCCATTATAAATTTTAAATTTTATTGCCCTAAAGAATAAGATATTGAATTACTTTTCATGTGCTTATTTTTGGTTCATATTATCCATTTTAGTGAAGTGGCTTTTCAAATATTTTTCTCATCTTAAAAATTGAGCTGTTTCCATATTATGGCATTTTAGGACTTTTTTGTATATGCTGAACATTTATAACATTATTTTTATAACCCCTCACTCAGTCTATTGCCTGTATTTTCTTTTTCTCAACCGTGCTTTTAGAACAATAGAAAATATTAATTTTGATGAAGTCAAAGTAAATTTTCTTTTGTATTATGAACCACACATTTGGCATTATATGGAAGAAATTATTTAGCCAAGGTCACAAAGATTTTTCTTTATAATTTATGCTAGTTTTTTTATGGTTTTAGGTTTTACATGTAGGTCCATTTTGAGTTTCGATTCATATATGATGTGATGTGTATCAAAGTTCTCTTTTATTTTTTCCATTATTCTAGTCATCTCTCTTTGTCTGAATATCACATCTTCTTTATCAAAAGTCTTGAAATCAAATGGTGTTTATCTACAGTTTTGGTCTTCTTTTTTAAAATTGTCTGGGTTATGCTGAAGTGTTTCAATTTCCATGAGAGTTTTATCATTATGGTATAAATTTCTACATAATTCCGCTAGAACTTTATTAGTTTTGTGCTGAATTTATAGATCAATTAGGAGAGAATATTATCACTATTTAATAGTATTGAGTATTTTAAACCATGAACATAGTTTAATTCATTGTCATCTTGAATTTATTTCAGCAAGATTATTAAATTTCAATGTTTAAATATTTGTCAAATTTATGCCTTAAATGTTTCCTGTGTTTGATGCCATGGTAATTGGTATTGTACATTACAATTGACATTTATTATTGATGTATATAAAACTGATTTTGTATATTAAGCTTTTATTCTGCACACTTGCTGTTCTAATTGGTGCCAGTTGAATTTTGTACATTCTACCAGATTTTTTTATATAGACTACCATATCATCTGCAAATACAGTTTTCTTTTTTCCAATGTACATATCTTTCACTTCTTAGTCTTTTATTCAATCACTAACCAGAAAATCCAGTGAAATAATTTTTTTTTTGTCTTTTTGAGACAGGGTCTCGCTCTGCAGTTCAGGCTGGCCTTAAGCTCACTTTGCAGCCTAGGCTGGTCTCAAACTTGCAGTGATCCTCCTGCCTCAGCCTCCCGAGTGCTGGGATTGCAGGTGTGCGCCACCACACCTGGCGAGTAAAATAATTAATAGAAGTGCCAAGAGTACCCATCTTTTTCTAGTTCCTGCTTTTAGTACAAGGTAGTTTTTTCTTTTGTGATTAAGTATAATCTTAGCTGTAAGTTTTTAAAATTTTTTTCTATAATTATGAAATATTGAGTTATTTTATTTTTAAGGCATACAACTTGATACTTTGTAAAATGATCACAAACTATGAAAATGTCACTTCTTACCAACTGTGCACGTGTACCTGTGTTGATATGTAAGATTTAGACTCCTACAAAATTTCGTGTGTAATTCATGTAGTATTTCAGCTGTCTTCACCATGCTTTGTATATTGCCTACAGAATGTATTCATCTTGTATAACTGAAGTATTGTATCTTTTGACCAACAGTACTCCCATTCTCTCCTCCTCTAGTCCCTGGCAACCACGATTTGATTCTCTACTTGTTTGATTTTGACCATTTCAGATCTCGCATTAAGTGAAATCATACAATGTATCAACTTCTAGATCTCCAGCGACATCTATACTCTCACAAATGGCAAGATTTCCTTTGTGAAAAAATGATTAGTAATATTCAATAGCTTATTAGTTCTTACAGGCCTTTTGTGGATTCTTTAGGACTTTCTATAGACAATCATGTCATCAGCAAACACACATGATTTTATTTCTTCCTTTCCAATTTGGACACATTTTACTTTTTCTTACTTAATTTTTCTGGGTAAAGATTCTAGCAGTATATTGAATAGCAGTGGTTAAAGTAGGTATTCTTGCATTTTTCCTGTTATTAAATAAGAAAAGCTTTCAATGTTTTCCCTAATTATGATACTAGCTGGGAGCTTTATATATGGCCTACATTCCTTCTATATTTATTTTTAGTATTTTCATCATAAAAGGATGTTGATACTGAATTTTATGAAGTGCATTTTTTGTATTTATTAGATGATCATGTGGTTTTAACCTTTCATTCTGTTCATGTAGTTTATCACAATGATTAATTCTTATATGACATATATTCCATTCATATTACGAATAAATATAGTTTCACATGCTATATGGTACTTTTTAATATTCTGTTGAATTTGATTTGATAATATTTTATTAAAGATTCTTATATTTATAAGCATCAAGGATATTCAATTATAACTTTTTTTCTTGTGTTGTCACTGACTTTAGAATCCTGATACTGTTTTCCTCATAAAGCAAGTTTCAGAGTGTTCCCTCTCTTATTTGTGGGAAGGGAGATTAATAATAGCTGCTATCAGCTGTTCTTTGAATATTTCTTAGAATTAACCCATGAAGCTATGTGGTTCTGAGTTTTTATTTGTTGGAAAGTTTTTATTTACTGAGCCTATCTCCTTGTGTACTAGTTTGTTAAGATTTTCTTCTTGATTCACTCTTGGTAGGTTGCATGTTTTTATGAATTTATTCAGTTTTTTAAGCTATTCAATTTGTTGCAATATAATTATTCATAAGAATCTCATATGATCTTTCTCATTTCTATGTCATCTGTTGTAATGTCTCCTCTTTCATTTATACTTTTATTTAGCTTCTCTCTTTTTTCTTAGATTGTCTAAGGTTTTGCCAAGTTTGTTTATTTTTCAAAGAACTAACACAGTTCTATTGTCTTCTTTTTATGCTTAATTGTCTTTCTCTAACTTTTATTAATTTCTCTTTAATGTTAACTTTGGATTTAGTTTTGCTTTCTGAGTTCCTTGAGCTGTGCAATGGGTAACTTTGACATCTTTTTTTCAATTATACGTAGTGAGTGTTGTAAACTACACTCTTACTAATCCTTTTACTGCATCAAATAAGTTTTCGTGAGTGTTGTTTTACTTTCCTTTGACTGTTTATTTTTTAAATTCCCTTTTCATTTTCTCTTTTACCTAATAATTATACAAAACTGCTATTTAGTTTCTACATTTTTATAAATGTTCCTGTTCTTTATTACAGTATCAATTCTTTTTTTTTGGCAGCGGGATTCAAAATCATAACCTCAGGCTTCCCAGGCAAGCACTTATGCGGCTGAGCTATATCCCCAGCCCTACAGTATCAGTTCTTACTTTTATTGCATTGTGGCCCTCAAAAAGTGTTTGATATGCTATTATTGTTCATAAGTTTAAGTCTGGTTGTTCAGTGGAAAAGAGGGACATAAACTCACCAGTTAAAGTAGTTTTATTGTTAAATCTAAGAGGGACCTCTCCGTGTGAGCAGAATAGAGAAAGTGTCTCTTAGAGACAAAGAGACTTTTTTTATAGCACTTTTTGGGAGGACTTTTGAGGGAGTGGGTCAGAGAAATGGCAGGCTTGTGATTTGCTGATGTATCCTCTGTAAATTTCTGACATGTCCTCTGTGACCCAAGTAAAATGATACCTACATTTTCTCTAAGTTTTAGGTGGGCTCATTTGACCTGGCAATGTCTCCGTCCAGATTCTATCATTCCTGGTTTTAAAGGGGTATAGAAAAATGGGTTGTCATCCTTTTCTTGGCTACTTCTGGCTGCCTACTTCCAGCTGACAAAGGGTCTTTTGTTACTGTTTTGGTTTTGGTTTTTGGTTTTGGTTTTTGGAGAATGAAGATTATTTGGAGGTACTCTTGAGTAGTTGCCTGGGATATGGCCACTATTTATTTATGAGAAAAAACAAAACTTTATAAGAGATTAATTATAGAAGGAAGAAAAGAAGAAAGGACTAAGAAGCATTAAAGAATACCAGGAAGAGTAAGAGCCAATGAAGAGGAAGGGGAAATAGATCATTAGATGAATCTTCAAGGAGTTTAAAGGCATTTTGCCTCATCTCTGATGAGACCAGACCCCCTTATGTTAAAAGTGGCCTGGTTTTCCTCAGCAGTAACAGGTGAGTTTAGTCACTGAACTTTTCTTGGAGCCCCAAGAATCAGACTTACAGTCTTTTTTTTTTTTTTTTTTTTTTTTTTTTAAGCCATCACCAATGCAGCCATTTTCTCTTGGTCTCTTCATTTTCTCCCCTTGGCTTACTCCTGGTCTCAGCTATAAAATACCAAGGAGGCAAAGTATCAACTGACTAAAGTATCAACTGAGCTATCTGGAGTGAGAGCTGTTTTTATAGCTTTTTCTTAATATCTGAGGCTAATGAAGTAATCAGAATGATCTATCTTTCTATTAAATCAGGAGCTAGGGATGTATGTTTTATCAATGCCTCTTGTAAATGATCTAAGAAGACAAAGGAGGTTTTCATCTTTCTCCTGATGAAGAGAATTTAAGGGCTTAGTTTTCACCCTTCCTAGACCTTCAAGAGTACATGTCTGAAAATGTCTCTTATTCTAATCTCCTGTCTTGATAGGCCAGTAGAGATCTTTTATAGGTACTGCTTGGGCTCCAGTAAGAACTAACTGTCTCCATGGTTGCCTGTCTTCTGGCTTTCTAAACTTAACAATTATATTATTACTATATATATATGTAATAGTAGCTTGTAATGCTACTGCTTGCTCTCATTAGAAGTCAGTGTTTAAGAGTAGCATTATATCTTTCTAGTCTACTTCATAGGTCTGAGTAAATCTTCTGAAGACCTCAATGTATTTATCAGTGTTGTCTGAAAACTTCTAGATCTTGATCTGTTTGAGATCACTGAGAGAAAAGGATACATGAATGTGGGTGGTCCCATATTTGCCATTTCCCCTCTGTGGCTTTTATGTATATTTTGAACACACTTAAGAATTATTTCTTAATGCAAATAATCTGAACATAAGGTAATGTTGACCATTTTTCTCTCTTTTATACTACAATTCCAGTTGTGAAATAGTATTTTAATCAGAGCTTTTCTCTGTATTCTATTTTGCCTTTAGGAGTAGACAGCCCATGCATGGGTACAGAAACAATTAAACAGCTTTTTTTCAATATGTAGGAGTCAAATATTTTCAGTACTTAAGAGTAAATTTTAAAGTAGTAAGATATTTTGACACTGAGTCTCCCATCTGAAATATAAGAGAAATAACTGGTGTCCCTTTTAATTTTTGCTTGATTACTTTATGCTCAAGGTGTCTCTCAAGGTGACCTGCTCCAGAGCAGGTGGCTGTCATCTGGAGAGTAGAAGATAGATGAGGTCAGACTAACCACCCTAAATGACTCATGCCTTTACCTTCCCTGAAAACTCACACCCCTAATTCTAGCAGGTTTTTCCAAAAGCACAAGCTACAATTGATTATAGCTGTAACCGTCACAATTAAAGCAGGAATCATTGCTAACAAAATTAAGCCAATAATCCAGAGACCTAATCAGCTGCTTTCCAATTTTTTGAAAGAGACTGAGAAAAATGGATCAAAGGGCAAATTGGAAAGCTTCCCAGGTTACAAAGAAGATCACCCCTAGATTTAGATAGAGTCAAGTAATGGCTCAGAGAAATCCTGCCCTGGGCCCTAGGGCAAAGAAATCTCTATGACATTTGTGTTATCTACCTAATCACCTAGACAATGTTCCTTAGCAGCAAGATAAAGCTAAGTTTTACTGAAAATCTATTCTAAAATTTCTGTCTCACATGGCCTCACAGGTTACTTATACCTATCATCCAGCAACCACAACTTACATGTTAGTAAATGCATATTTATCAGTTTTATACATGCACATGAAAGAAGAGAAAGGTTGACTAAAATTTTTTTACTCCTAGTTAGTATATGTAAAGCACAAGTGTAAATTGTTCTTCCCATAGCTGTTCTCTTTCACGAAAGGCAAACAGTTGTAAGCTGCCTCAGCCTGACCTCCTAGAAGGAGGGACAATCTAGCTACAAGATGATTTTGCTAGCCAAGAGTTTTACATTTAACTCCCAGCAGGTTATAAAAAAAAAAACAACTGGTGCCTCTAACTTACTACTAGAGAGAAAAGTCCAAATCTGTATCTCAACTCTTAATAGAAGCTTAAGAGAGGGCTCTAACAGTGTCATCTCTGGTGACTCTGGGACAGAGGATACCAGAAGATCACTGAGAGAGTTACCTATCACCTCACTGAGGAATGCAGGTAGTGACAATAGAAAAGTGGAGATTTTTTTTGCTAGTTACATAGGCAGGCTGTGTAGACTCAGTTTTTCCTAAGGAACCTTTGTGTATCTGCCAGAGAATCACCCTGGCTATGACCCCTCAGTTGTCCTCTCAGCCTTTACTGGTTCTATGTAACCAGAGATCTGTCTCCAGAAAGGAATCCAACAGCCTGTATGGTCAACATGGCTTCAGTGGGAATTAACCAGGAGGTACCAGGAACATGTCCTCTGGTTAAAGAGTGGAAACTGCTCTAAGAGCATTTAAATGGCTGGAAGAGTAAACACTGTTTGTTATAGTTCTATAAGGGATAGGAAAAGATTCTTAGTGGTTGGATAGAAGGAACAGATTGGGATACTTCAGGGTTCCTTTCTCTCTAATCTTACATGTCTCCAAAAAAAGAAATGTACAAAATGACAGGAAAAGATTATAACTGAGATCAGAAAGTCTTTTCTTCTCACACTTACAGTGAGTTACTGAGACAAGTTGCACATGAGTTGTCACTCTCAGCCTGGAAACGTGAGAATGGTGAATCTCAAGAGCTAAGACTGTCTCCTCACCAGTGAAAGATCAGGATAAACACTCCTGTAAGGTGTAGAGGGGCAATCAGCCCAGTTTGTCTCAATAAAACCTGTCCTCCAAGTCTTAAGAACAGTTGCTGGCCTATTGCCTTTTAACTGGCAGTTATGGTCCCATGATTTATTAATAGGCATATATATTTCTTAAATATAGACTAGATTTTATAAAAGACCCATTTTAGAGCATTTCACAAATTTACATTTTAGTTAGCATCAAAGTCCACTAGGGGATGCTCTAAAACTATTTTTTGTAGCTCTACTGTCTAAAATAAGATTTAAAAAAAAAAACACAACAGTCAAACAGGAACACCTGTAAATTCAGCAACTAGTAAGTCAAAATGTAGCATATATAAAACAGTAATACAAGAGCTTGCCTGCAAAAGTAAAATGTTCCATTAAAGAAATATCATAATCTTTCTATGTTCTCAATTTAAATTTACCATCATTTTAACAAGAAACAATGCATAAAACAGACAAGTCATAAACATTCAAGTTATAAGGAATTGATAAATAAGGATGACAAGTCTGGAATACCTAAGCAAGTCACAATACAGAATCCATGAAACAAAAGCAAACTCATCTCTTTTTAGTTATCTCAGTGGGACCTCCAAGTATAACATAGGAATGGTATCAGGAACCTCCAAATGATATAAGGGAAATACAACTCTCAACCTGCTAGATGTCCAATACATAAGAGTTTGTATTCCCTAAAATTGAAGAATGAATTCTGAGGAAAAATTAGGCTAACAATAGGAAATTTTATTAAGTGAAAAACAGTTCATATCTGAGAGGGACAAGAGACCCAGAAAGTGTGTTGCCCTGGAACCCATTCTCAAAAAAGTTTTATAGAGCAAAATCACGAGGTTGGTAAAAAACCATGAGGTGGGTATAAGGTGGGGGAAAACTATGGGCAACCAATGAAAATTAAAAGTATAGTCACTTAGGTAATATTGATTTTATGGAGAAGAATGTCATGTAGCAAGTGTACATAGAAATAATAAGGACCCTTCCTAGAATTGATGGGTCAAAATGTCATGTTCTCCTACCTGGGTAGCTGATGATCATTATTGTTAATCCCTTAGGGAGGTATGTTTTTGTAATCATTTTATCTTTGTTCTGAGGGCTTTAATAAATGCAGCTTTGTCCACAGTTGTAATATGTTCTTATAGTTTGCACTGACATCTTTGAGGACCTAGCCTTGTCTGGCTGCTTATAATAATTCTGCTTAATTTACCTATCTATATTAGGAATACCCTTTCCTGAGACACTTTGGCATTTGAGTGTATAATATCATAGGCATATTTGGAGTCTGTGTAAATATTGATGGTTTTTTTCTTTTTCATTGCACAGTGGTCTGATAGTACCCACAGAGTGATTCTGATTCTTTTATATTTATTAAAGTGGGCTTTGTCAACTAGTAGGTGATCTGTTTTGGAGAGAGTTTTGTGTGCTTCAGAGAAAAAATGTGTACCCTGTTACACTAGGGTGAAACTCTATCTTCTATGTATTACATATGTTCAACATTACTTTATTGATTTTTTTGTTTAGACAATCTATCTCTTTGTGAAAGTGCATATTGTGATCACCCACTATGATTGTGTTTGCCTATATTTAATTTTTTATGTTCAGCAATATTTGTTCTATGAAGATAGGTGTTCCAGTATTTGGTCTATAAAAATTTATAAGCATTATCTCTTCTTGTTGGGTTGTTCCCTTAGCTAGTATGTAGTGCCTTCTTTGTCTCTTCTGATCAATTTAGCTTGCAGTTTTTGTTTCTGAGTTTACAACTGCTACCTTTGCTTGTTTTCAGGGTCCTGGTGCATGAAATATGGTTTCCCATCTTTCATGATGAGTCTATGAACATCTGTTTTGATTAGATGACTTTTCTAAATACAACAGACTATTGGATTCTACTTTTTAAAGTAGAATGCCAATCTGTGTCTTGTACATGGAGAGTTGAGACTATTTTCATTGAGAGATATTACATAGAGGTGTTGATTAATTGCCATCACTGTGCTCTTTCTCTGTTGTTGGTTCCTTTATTTTTCTTTTCCTATTATTTTGCTTTTGTTGTTTATCCATGGACTCTGCTTGATTTCTTCATTAGATTTATGTTTGGGACTTTACTGGTTTTAGCATTTCTGTCTAGGATATTCTTTGGTGTTTACTGGAATGCTGGCTTAGTATTCATAAATCTCTTGCATTGTTCTTTTTCATGAAATATCCTTATTTACCAACCTGTTTTGAAGAAAAGTCATGTCAGATATGTTGATCTGAGTTGGAAGTTGTTTGCTTTAAGGGGTTGAAATACTTCACTCCAGGCTCTTCTGCCCTTTAAAGTCTCTGTTGTGAAGTCTTTTGTAATTTTAATGAGTTTACTTTTGTATGTGATTTTTTTCTTTTCTGATTGTTTTTAAAATGTTGGTCTTCTTATTAGACATCTGGCATTTTAATTATAATATGTTTTGCTAAGCTTTTCTTCATCATTGTTATGTGGCACTCTTGAAGATTTACTTACTCTTTTCTTCTTTTTAGAAATTTTTCTATTATGATTTCTGTAAACAAATTAATTGTGCTACCTTCTAGATTTTCTCCAACTCCAATTAGTCTTTGGTTACTTTTCTTTGTGTCATCTAGTAGCTGCTGTATGAATTTCTCTTGTTTTTTATCTTTTTGAGTCTTCTCCAAGTACTTCATAGTAATTTACCATTTTGTCCTCGATTTCAGACACCATGTCGTCACATAGGTCATTTCTGCATTGTATGAATTTCATAGTTAGTTATTTCTGGTATTTATGTCTGATATTTTTTCATGGATTCTATGTCTTTGGTAAATTTGTCATTCACATTTTTAATCATTTTGATCAGCTCTTTTAATTTTTTACTGGCTTCCCCCAAATCTATACTGCACATTTTGAATAATAATTCCATAAACTTGGGTCATGCCCTCTTTGAACTCGCTAAACTTCTTAATCTCTTTTTTAAAAGAAGTTATTGCTACATTTTAGATATATATAATGATCACATTCATCATAGGGAATTTGTACCTGTACATGATGTATCTTGATTCTTCTTTTTTGCCATTCCCCTCCCGCTCCCTTCAAGTCCTCTTCCCCTCATTTGCAAAAGGTTTGTTTCTATTTTTTTCCTTTTCTCATTTTTTTCTTTTCCCTTCCTTTCTCCCTCTGCTTCCCTAGTTCCGCTTCCCATTTGAACCTTTTCTTTCTATTTCACAGTATCTATTATACATTTTGGTCCTTATGTACACTTTTGGTTTCCCACATCAGAGAAACAATGTGATGTTTACATATATGTCTGATTTATTTCACTTAAGAATATGATTTCAAGGTGCATCCATTTACCTAGAAATGTCTCAAGTTTATTCTTCAGGACATTTAGGTTGTTTCTAAGATTTTACTATTACAAACTGTGCTTCTATAAGCATGGGTGTGCACATGTAGCTGTTGTATGATGTTTTTAATTCTTTTAGGCTCCATTTGTGCCCCTTGACCTACCTTGGGAGAGTTAGGATAACTTTCCACCACAAAATTGAAGCTAAACAAGTTTCAGGGATTCATTCCACCAGTGTGCATATAGAGTCTAATGCTGTCTGTTTTTCAGTTAGAAGTCTTTTTCCTCTTCCTCGGCATGATGACAGAATTGGCAGGCAGGCTGAGAGGCAAATAGTGGACCTCAGAGTTGCAGGCATGCTTGTGCTCTGGCAGCAGTCCTCAAGGGTCTGCAATTGCTTTCATTTCCTGGCTGAGGAGTCTGCAGGAGACAATAGTGGCTGCTGTGGAACTGCTGAGCTCTTCACTCTCAGAAGGGAGTCCACAGATTCCTTAGGCCATGAGTGCACATCTGCTGGAATCTGTAGTCCTTGCCACTCTGCCCAAGTATGAGGGCATGATTCCCCTGTCCTCAGTGAGCACTGATAGGGAGTCGAAAGGGCAGGGAAGTGGCTGCTGAGGAGAGAACATGGTAATCATTAATTCACTTTTAGGGAGAAGCATGCACCAGTGGAAAGCCTCAGCCTCTGTCTGCCGAGGTGGGGGTCTGGGGCTTCCTTGTCTTCAATGAGTGCTTTAAGGGTGCCACCAGGCTGTGGCATTCCCTGCAGTTTGGATTGGAACTGCTATGGTAAAGGAGCTAGCATATACAGAGTCAGACTGGGGATTTTAGTTTCTATGGTGCTCATTCATTCTTTCCCTCCCTCTGGTTATTTGGTATGCTCTTATAATTATAGTTTCCTGTAAGGTTGGGCTGTTGGAGAGGTACAAACAAGCTACACTGGCTCCATTTATCCCCTCCAATGATCCAGTTGTTAGATTTGATGTACATGTCCCATCTTTCCAATTAATATTCCAATTCATTGTGTAAGACATTCTTCTACTACTACAGGAAACCTGTGCCTTCAGAGTGTCCTCCTTGAGTGCCTCTGACTTGACTCCTCTTGTAGTCAGCCTTGTTGGAATATTATTGATGTGTTTTTGCAGTAATTTACTTCCTTTGGCTTTTTGTATCTACTGTAGGTTTTTCTGTGGCTACTATTAAAGCTTTTGTAGATCTTGTAGTCATGGCCATGAGTTTAAATTAGATAACAATTTAAGTTCAACTACATACTAAAACTCTGTAAAGCTCCTTCACACTCATACATTATATGTTGTTAAAGTCAGAGTTTACTTCTTTTTATATTGTAAATATGTTACTAGATTTTTATGATTATAGTTACCCTTAATATTTTTGGTTTTTAATCTTTATATTAAGGCTATGGGTAATTTGCCCACAACTGATACATTGATATATTATTTTGTATTTAACGGTACATTTCCTTTTACCTGTGAGATGTATGCTTTTATGTGCTTCACATTGCTTTCTAGTATATTTAAATTTCATTTGAAGAACTCCTTTAAGTATTCTTTTATGGCAGATCTAGTGGTGACTAAAACCCTTGGTTTTTATTTTTCTTGGAAAGCCTTTATCTCTTCCGCACTTTTAAAGACTATTCTCCTAGGATTTTGCATGCTTATTTGGGAATATTTTTCTTTTTATGCATTTTGAATATATGATCCCACTCCTTTCTGGCTTTCAAAGATTATTCCAATAAATTCACTAATAGCTTATTGATGTTCTCTTGTATACAGTGAGCTGCTTTTCAAAATTCAGGTATCTTCATTTTAGATGTCTATTTTTCTCCTCATACTTGACATATTTTCAAGTATGCAAGTAAACAATAATAATTATCACTGTTTAAAAATATTTTTCTCTGCTGAGGATGTAGCTCAGCGGCACAAGTGCTTGCCTGGCAAGGGCAAGGTCCTGAGTTTGATTCCCAATACTAAAAGTACTTTTTTCACTTTGTCTCCAAAAAACTTCACAGTGCATATATACTGGTTTACTTATTGATGTCTCAAACATCCTATAGGTTTTCTTCATGCTTTTCCATTCTTTTTTCCCTTTTGACTGGATAATCTCAGATAACCTGTATTTGGGGTCTGTGTTAGTTACTTTCTCCTTGGTGAGGCACAATACCAGAAATGCACAACTCTAAGGAGAAAAGGCTTGTTTTGGCTCACAGTGTATAGAGGTTCCAGTCTATACTTGGCTCACACCAAGGCAGGGTGACATGGCAGAGGGGCATGGTAGAGGAAAAAGAATTCATAGCATAGTGACAGGACTCAGAGACAGATCGAAGGAGGAGGGAGGGAGATATACCCTTCCAGTCCTATGAGTACATGACTAACAAGGTCACTGATGCTTTCTTTAGTTCTGCTGAGGTTACTGTTGCAACTCTTCATTTCATCTTTTATTTCATTCATTTTGTTCTTCAGCTCCATAATTCTATTTTTTTCTTGATAGATTTATCTTTGGTGAATGCTTTGTGGGGATTTTGGTATTATATTTCTGGTTCTATTAAATTGTCCATCCTTGTTCTCTTGTGAAGTGTTGAGTTTCTTTAGAACAATTATTTTGAATTCTTTGTCCAGAAATTTGTGGATGCCCATTTTGGGGGAATTGATTACTGGAAGTTTGTTGTGTTCCTTTAATGATGACATATTTTCCTAACTGTTCATGATCCTTGGTGTCTTGTGTAAGTATTTGTGTATTTGAAGGAGCAGTCATATTTTCCAGACTATATGCACTGGTTTTGTTCAGGAAAGACTTTTACAGCCTGAAGGAAGCCACAGCAGCGTAGGGTTACAGGGGTGTGTGTGTGTGTGTGTGTGTGTGTGTGTGTATGAGTGTGTG
Source organism: Chinchilla lanigera (assembly GCF_000276665.1). Classification (NCBI taxonomy): domain Eukaryota; kingdom Metazoa; phylum Chordata; class Mammalia; order Rodentia; family Chinchillidae; genus Chinchilla; species Chinchilla lanigera. The sequence goes on from NW_004955490.1 coordinate 3,888,706, forward strand.
TACTGGACCACAGTATCACAACTCTAGTGATATAAAGTGCCAAGTACAAAGATGTCTGGCAGGTCTGGGTTTGGTAGGGGCATAGCATCTTACGGTTCATGTAGCTGGGGCCTATGATTCTAGTAATTGTACAGTCCTCAATGGTGAAAGTTATAGGAAAACTATAATGGCTGTGAGGGATTTGGGGGTTCTCACTCACACCTCTGTATTCCCCCACCCCGTGAACATGCATGGATAGACAGAAGTTACACTGACTTGTGACAATGGCCAAATGATGATAGTAGCATGACTATAAGGACTGATGTAAAACATGTACACAGTTTTGGAGGACAGAGCTGGTGTTGTGCTTGCATATAGACTCACTGGTTGCAGTTGTACGTGGAGTAGTGAAGGCCAGCAATGGGACTCAGGCTCAGTATATGTGGCTGTGGGGATTAGGGCTTATAGCATGGTCCTAGGACAGTAGAACTGGTGGCATGGATTAGGGTGAGCTGCATGTATGCACATGTACTAACAAAATAAACTTTAAAAACTATATATAGCAATATATAAAAAATTAAGTTATCAAGAACTCATATTTTTAAAAAGCTTGTGGGAAATACAAGGCGGCTATGATAATTGTTGCAATTTTCAGCAATAAAGGCTTCGGTGTCCTCTGCATAGCAGGTCATTAAGGACCACAGTGGCTCCTGTTACTGTGCTAATGCTTATAACCTCCATCCTTCTTTGTTCCTATTTCCAGATCTCTCAGTCTTTCCAATCTCCCCAGCAATTTGAGTGGAACAAAATGAAATCAGATCTTTTGTGCAATGCTCTAAAAGCCTGGGGAAGCTTGTCATTCACCCTGATCTTCTTTTCACCCTACCAGTGAACTTACAGGCTAAGATCCCTTAGGCACTGGGCTGCGCCAGCTTCAGGGACGCGATGATGCAAGCCAAATTAAACTACTATTCCCATCTTTTTTGTGTAGTTATTCTCGGTATTTTTGTTTGTGTTTCCTTGTTTCACTGTGTTGCTGTAGCTTCTTAACTTTCCTCCTGAGATCTCCCAGTACTATTTTAGTTCATTGGTAGCTATTTAATTGTTGGTTGGGGGGAGAAGACAAAGACTAGAATGTGCCCCGTTATCATTTTGCTGATGTCACTCCTTGATGTGGTTTTATTGTAGATGGACTTAATTGGAAAAGTTTCCCTCTATTCCTATTTCTTTGAGTGTTTTTAGCATTAGAAAATTTAGAATTTGTCGAATGTTTTTCCAGAATATAGAAAGAGTATCATGTTTCTCTGGTTTCATTTCACTACTATAGTGAATTACATTCACTGATTTTCAAATGTAAAGTTAACCTACTATTATGTAATAAACTGATTTTGGTCATAAAATATTATCTTCTTGATATATTGTTTGAGTCAATTTGCTGATATTTTACTTAGAATTCTTGAATTTATCTTTACAATAAATACTGATTTTCAATCTTCTTTTCTTCTACTATCTTGTCTGGACTTAGACTTGGGGATGACCCCAAGTCTGTGGAATGGATGAGAAGTATCCTCTATTCAATTTTCTTGAAGAAACTGTTTAGAATTACAGTTGTTTCTTATGTAAATGCTTCATAGACTTCAGTAGGAGAAAAGTACCTAAATGTAAAGTTTTTTTTTTTAATTTTTCATTTTCTTAGGTGAGGATTTTTAACATTAATTCCTCTAATAAGTGTTATTGTTATTTCTTCTTAGGTGAATTTCCATAGCTTGGGTCTTCAAAAAATTTGTTCATTTGATTTTATATAATTTTTCAAATGTATTAGCATAAAGTTGTTCTTAATTTTCCATTAGTGTTCTTTTAATATTAAGAATCTATAGTGAATCTGTAATGATTCCTGATAATGATAATTTATGTTTTTACTCATTTGTTGTTTATCAGTCAAGCCAGAGGTTAATTTATGTTACAGATATTCCTCATTTAATGACCCACAAGTTTAACAACTGAACTTGCAACTCACTGCTCGGACTTATGACCCATCTTTTTTGGTATAGTTCTGTGCATCTTGTTTATAGAGCCTCAGTATCTTTTTTGTACAGTACACCTTGTTCATACAGTACTATAACTTTTCCCGATTGTACTGTACAGTATAGTACTGCAGTTTTATGTCCTGTTATACATCACAGCATGTAAGAGTTATGCAAATGAAACAAAAGCATCAAGCTGGTGGTTCCTTTGACCATTTCTTTGTTCTAAATTCTGTAACGTACATACTATATACAGTTCCACATTTACAACCTGTTCACTTAACAACCTAGTTGCAGGAATGTAAATTGGTTGTTAAACAATGAGTGTCGGGGATGGGGATTTAGCTCAGCGGCAAAAGCGCCTGCCTGGCAAGTGTAAGGTCGTGAGTTCGGTTCCCGGTACCGGAGAAAAACCAAAAAAAAAAAAAAAAAGACAATGAGTGTCTGCATTATCTTCTCAGGAACAAATTTTTGTTCAGATTTTTTTTCGATCTTCTACTTCATTGATTTCTACCCTGTTCTTTGGTATTTCATCTCTCCTGCTTTCTTTAGGTTTCAAATGCTCTTTATTCTCTACTCTTTTATGGCAGAAATTTTGAGAATTTTCTTCCTGTCTAGTATACAAGGTGTTTATTGCCATGTATCTCTCCCTAACACTGTTTTAGCAGCAGCTCACAAGTTTTGATGTGTTGAGTTTTTATCTTTGTTCAGCTCAAACTAATTTTTAACTTTTCCATTGGCTCGTGTTTTCTTAAAAGTGTGTTAGTTTCCAAATATGGGATTTCTCGACCTCCATTCTGTTAATTTTTAATTTAATTTCATTGTGATAAAAACATACCTGGTTTAATTTGAGTCCTTTGAAATGTATTGAAATTGTTTAGGGCTTAGAATACAATTTATATTGCTCCTTGTGAACTGGCAAAGAATGTGCATTCTGCTGTAGTTGAGTGGAGCATACTACAAATGTCATTCGTTCTAGTATTGTTTAAGGTTGTTATAGTCCCTGCATGAATTCAACCCTTGAAATGAGCATCTTTATCTCTGGTTATAATCTATTCCCTGAAACCCCTCTTTTGATTAATGTTAGTATGGCATATCTTTGCCATCCTTTTATTTGCAGCCAATTTTATCTTTATATGTTAAGTAACTGTACTGTAAGAAGCATATACTTGGGTCTTCCTTTCACATCCCATTTGGCAATGTCTTCCAGCGAACTACTGAGTAGATTCTTTAAATGTGATTACTAATACTACTAGGTTTATCTATCCTTTTTGTGAGTGTGCAAAACGGAGGTGAACCCAGAACATTTGCATTGAGCTATATTCCCAACCCAAATTTTAATTTTTACTGTGCAGCAGGATCTCGCTAAGTTGTTAGTTGTTAAGTTGCCCAGTCTGGGCTCAAACTTGCCATCCTCTTGCCCCAGCCTCACGGAGTACTGAGATTACTGGCATTTACCACCATGTGCTGGCTTAAATCTGTCCTTGAGAAACTTTCTATTTGTTCTTTTTTTTTTCTTGTTGTCCTTTTGTTGCCAGTCAACCTAGTTTCTTGTTTTGCTTTGTTTTTGTTTTATTTGCTTGATTCAGAGGAAAATAATGAGTTGGCACAGAGCGAGTCTGCTAGCACTCCTGCTATCACCAGGTAACACTGGATGCCAATAGTTGACAGCCAGCTGCTGGTCACTGCTGCTGCCAGCTGTCACTGTCTGATCTTGGCTTGTGCCTGACACCCTAAGTCAGCTCTACAGGGTGCAGGTCTATGTCACTCCTGCCTACCAACTTCAGGTGCCAACTTGTACAAGACACCATAAACCAACCCTATATTTCTCCTTATTTTGAGACAGGGTCTCACTAAACTACTCAGATGGTACTCATAGTTGTCATCCTCCTGTTTCAGCCTCCCTAGATACTGGAATTATAGATGTGCTCCACTGTGCCTGATTAGTTTCCAATTTTAATCTTCATTATTTCTTATTTCAATCTTATATAATTTTTCTTTGCATAAAAGACTTTGTTCATGAAAGTGTTCAGATTTTTCAGCCCAAAATATTCCTTATTTCAACTTCAATATTGAAAAACTTTTCTTCTGTGTACAGAATTCTGGGTTAACTTTATTTCTTCTTTGAATATTTTAAAGATGTTACCTTATGTCCTTGTTTCATTATTTCCTAGGTGAAATCTGCTGTAAACTTTTTCTTGTTCCTCTGAATTTATGTTTATTTTTCCTCTGACTGCTTTCAAATTCTTCTCATAATCAATAATTTTGGAGCAACTTGATTCAGATGTATCTAAGGTGGTTCTCATCCTGTTTCTTTTGTTTAAGGTTCATGGATTTGTAGGTGTACAATTATCATCAAAGTTAACAGATATTTCAGCTATTATTTTCAAATAATGTGACCACCCCTTTTTCTCTTCTGCTATGGAGATTTCAATAATATATACAGCAGTACCTTGGTTCGCAGACTTAGTTCTTTCCATGATTCTGGGGAAAATGGCTGTGTTTGTGTTCCTGCAAGGAAATGGGTGTGGTCGTGTTCATCACCTGATGTGGAGTTTGCTAATGGAAGTGAAATTTTGCCCAGTGCTTCTGTCTGTGAACCAAACTGTTCCCAAACAGAAGCATTCATAAACTGAGATATGACTGTACAATGTCTCGCGTGATGTTGCCCCTCAGATTATGAATGTGTATTTTTCTTTTGTTTCTCAGTGCTTCATTTTGGACAGGTTTATTTCTATGTGTTCATGTTTTCTCCTTCATTTTCTAATTGGCCACACTCAACTTGTATAAGTCAACCTTTGCGCTCTTTGACATTTGCCTATCCCCGCTCCCAGTCCTGGGAATCACCTTATTAATCTCTATTTCAATGAATTTCACTATTACAGATTCTTAATGTAACTACTGTCATATAGCATTTGTCCTTCTTGTATTGTTTGCTTCACTTAGCCTAATATTCTCTAGGTTCATCCGAGTTACAAATGGCAGGATTTCCTTCATTTTTAAGGCTAATATTCCATAGTATATATTATCATATTTTCTTTATTCCTGTGTCAGTAGGCCTCTGAATTGTGCTGTAGTCAGGGTTTGCAAGGGAATAGATTTAATACAGGACATGTAATTTGTAGGATTATTTTATATAGTCACCCAAAAAGTCAAAGGCAAAAGAGTGCAAGAGATCTGGCCGCATGCCAGAGACCCAAAGAATCCAGCTGAGGCCTTGAATCTCACTGCAGTGTCCCTCAGGAGTCCAGGTGGAGGCCTAGAGCCAATTGCACAGCGTGTATCATGCAAATCTGTATCAAAGATCTGCACCAGGAAGGCCCAATGGCCAGTGGTGGAAGCTACAAAGTCTGTACCAGTAAGGTGAAGAATCTGTGCCACAAGGCTGAGACATTTGCACTGGAGCCAGGAAGTGACATAAAGGGCAAAATCCAGAGCTCCCTGGAAGAGAACAGCAGCCATTCCTGACAGCAGTGAGGACACAAGCTCCTCCACAAAAGAGACCAGCCAAGTTCTTAGGGATCTGCACTGGAAAAGAACAACAGCCATCCCCAGGAACAGTGAGGAACAGAGATCCTATGACAAGAATAGCTGAGTTACTATCGGAAAAACCGGAGCAAGTTTCTCCAGGAAAATCAACAGCATGTGATCTTCCCCTCCCATTCTCCTTTTATGTCATTTTGGCAACAGTCCTCAGGTGGGTCTTCCATGCCCAGAGTCATGCTACCTCGGTTCAGCTGGGCGTTCTAAATTGACCATTAGTTAATCCACCACAAGTTGTTTTCATGTCTTAGATATTACAAACAATGCTGCAGTGAATACAGGAGCGTACATATCTCTATAATCCTGTTTCAACTCCTTTGGATGTATAGGCAGAAGTCAGATTGATGGACCATGTGGTAGATCTACTTTTAATTTTTTGAGGTGCTGTCATGGTGTTTTTTTATACTAGTTTTAACAATTTACTTTCCCTCCAATAGTGTGCAAGGGTTTAGTTTCTCCATCTTCTTGCCAATTCTTTTTTCTTTGTTTGTTGTTGTTGTTTTTATAAAAGCCATCCTAACTGGTATGAAGTAATAACTTACTGTGGTTTTGATTCACATTTCCCTGAAAAATAATGTTGGGCACCTTTCCATACACTGATTGGCAATTTCTGTATCTTCTTTGGAGAAATATTTAGTCTATTCCTTTGCCTATTTTTAATCAGATTGAGACATTTTTGCTATTGGGTTGTAGGATCCTTAAGTATATTAACTAATTATCAAATACATGCTTTACAAATATTTTCTTCCATTTAATTGTTGCCTTTTCTCTTCCTCCAACTCCTTTTTCTGGTCCTCCTCCTCCTCTTCCTCCTTCTTGTTCTTCAACCAATACTGGGGATTGATCTCAAGGCCTTCACCATGAGCTATATTTCCAGTCAATTCTTAAATTTTTTATTTTGAGAGAGTGTCTCACTAAACCACTAGTTTCCCAGGCTGGGCTTGACCTTGCAATCCTTTTACTTCATCTTCCCAGAACGCTGGGACGCTGGGATTTAGGAATGCACCACCACACAACCAGCTTTACTTTTTCATTTTTTATTGTATTGCTTACTATACAAAAGTGTTCTGTCTTCACCGTTTATTTTTGCCTTTGATGCCTATGCTTTTGGCATCATATACAAGAAATGCAATTACTATCAAGATCCCAATGGCATTTTTCAAAGAAACAGAGAAGCAAACCCCAAAATTAATACAGAACTACAAAAGGCAGTGATTAATCAAAGCAATTTTGAGTAAAAAAAAAAAACTGCAGACATCATATATTCTGATTTTACTTAAGTATGTACATCAACTTTTAAAGGTCCAGGAAAAATTTAGAACTCTTTAAAGTCCCTTGTGAACATCTCATTCTCTTATTTTCCTTTAAAAATTTTTGTCATTCCTTCACTTTTGTATCTTTCTCTCTTTCTCTTTCTCTCTCTCTCTCTCTTTCTCTTTCTCTCTCTCTCTCTCTCTCTCTCATAATGGGAATTGAACTCAGGACGTATGCACTGAGCTACATCTCTAGCTCTTTTCTTTTTTCTTTCTTTATTTTGAGACAGGGTCTCATTAAGTCCTTGAGTTGGGCTGTAAATTATGATCCTCCTGCCTCATCCTCTTTTTTGTTCCAACTGATACTCAGGGACTAATAATGTTAAACAATTGCCAGTGAATTTTAACACAACCTAGAGATAGGGCTTTCTTCACTGGCAAAGGCCTGGAGTAGGGTCAAAATAAAAAGAAGCCCTGGGAATGGCATCTACTGATAACAACGTGGCATGGGTGTTTGAGGAGATTCAAAGCATTCTCTACTCTCCAGCAGTACAAGGATAGTGAGCTTTTCAATTACTGTACTTCTAAAGGTACAGCTTTTCAAGGCTATCATGTGGCTTATGGGACTAGGACAAGAGAATTGCCACAATAAAAATTCAGCTGTTTTTCTTGAGTGAATGCTTCTCAGATTGTTGCAAAATTTTGACTAGTTTCCAAAGTTCTAAAAATGTCACTTTTAAGACTATTTTTTTTTTTGCCTTGCTTTTGTCAAAGATTATATTTTAAAGGGTTCCTTATACCATTATGCCAGAAATTGTTTCACCATGCTAGGTACTTCTACATTTCTATAAATATTCTTCAACTTTGTTTGGAACACCGGTAAGATACTTGGAAACAAGAGCTTTTCTAGACTTGTGTTTAATACTTGTTAGATGGAGGCAGAGACTCATTTATTCAAGGGTTAATTTTTCCCACTATGAAGGCAAGAACCATTTACTCAATGCACCAGGATTTACGGAATTTTCATATCTGGTTGGTTGCAATAGGATCAACTCCCTGTCCTGTGTGAGAATCAGATAATGTTCCATCTAATCTTTGGGTGGTTCTTTTTCCAGCCATAGATGGTTTCCTCATATAGATGCACTGCTCGGTGTTCTCCTTCAGACTTATGGGGGAACCCTATGCAGCTCTTCAGGGTTCTCCCTGTGTGCAATCCTCTCTTTCCCTTAGTCTGTCCTACAATCTCAAGATGCCTTGCCTTTCCTCTCAGCTCTCTCTGCTCATCACAGGGAGGCACCAGGCTCTGCTCACTTCCCTCTCCCTGAACCACAGCCTGAACACTCTCCCTGGGTAGCAAACTTAGACAGTCATAGGGTTCTCTTCATGTTTTTATTTTTTCCTCTCAGAAATCATTGTCCTTCATTGGCCTATGTCTAGTGTCCTGGAAAATAACTATGTAATGTATTTTGTCTCATTTTGGTTATTTCAAGTGCAAGATTAAATTTAGTTCCTATTTATTAGTCCAACTTGGCCAGAAATATAAGTCGCTTCCATGACACACTTTTAGATTTAATGTTTTATTAACATTTTCTGAATCACTTCAAGTCTAGACTATCAAGAAAGCACTAAATCTAGCCCAGAGTTAGAGCATCTGCTAATTTGTATAGTACACGTACTGTCCACCATCACCTATAATAAAACATGCAATACTTCTACGACAGGTAGAAATAACTTCACAAGAATATATTACAGTAAAAGGCAATAAAATAAGCAGGAAATGATGTTTTGTGTACTACTTTTTAAACACTATTTAATTCTAAGTTGTTATAATTTTTAATAGTAATTGTTAAAAAACCTGACGTGGTGGCACACACTTGTAATCGCAGCACTCGGGAGCCAGAGGCAAGAGAATTGCCACAAATTCAAGGCCATCCTGGCCAACATAGTGAGTTCAAGTCCAGCCTGCACTACAAAGCCAGGCCCTAGCTCAAAAAAAAAAAAAAAAAAATAAGCAAAAATAACAAATTGTTGAAAAATCAACTTACAAAATTCCTGAATCCTTAACAATCAGCTCCTTAGCCATCTCCTCCACACCACTAACTCCATGTCTGGTGATTAGAAACACTGTGGAAATGTCACTACATGCCACTATGCAAGGCGCAGAATGCATTCACCTAGGGGCATGTATGCATGCTTTCTGTTCACCCAGGGTGTTGAGCTACAGAAAAGCATTTGGTCAGGGATTTTTCTCTCCAGGAAAAGACCTACAGTCAAAATTTTGCCATTACAAATTTATTACTGTAGGTTTTGAAGACTTTTTCAACCTGTAAGAATCACTTTTAAAATGGCAAGGTATTATCCTGTGAGGAGTAATACCTTAAGCCTTTTACCAACTAATGTTGTTATGGATATTAAACAGCTATACAAGACCAAGGCCCTGTGTCATTGGGCCCTAGGCTCTGTGTTTAGCAGATAATGTAAACACAGATGTAAGAGGGGATTTAAAAGGGAAATGTAAAAATATTCAAATTTAAAAGTACCTTTTTCATTGTGTTTCAGAAAGTCAGCTCCAGTATATGCACTGGGTTTTTTTTTTGGTTTTTCTCCGGTACCCGGGAACCGAACTCACGACCTTGTGCTTGCCAGGCAGGCACTTTGCCGCTGAGCTAAATCCCCAGCCCCTGGGTTTTTAAAATACTAAGAAAATAGCTGGTGCATTCTCCTACCTTGGTCTGACTACTCATCAGCAGGAAAGATTACATGAGCTGCTAAACATCCTGCCTTGCCCATCTCCTTGAGTATATTTTAGTATTAGGTAAGACAGCAAGGCCATCCATAAATCTCATAAATTCAAAATGTGTTCATAACAGTTAACCATGCCAAAACACAAAAAGTTAGGAATATTCAGCAGTTCATGTAAGAAAAGGAAGACTATAATGAGAAACCAGAGAAAAATGAAGAATTCGCTAAGGAACGCTAGATGGGTGATGAAAGTGCCACTTTTGACTTGAGTTCAAAATAGTATTTTTGCAGAGAATTAAAGAATGAAGTTATAAATAGGTGATGATTCATAGTCTGTTAATAAATGTGGAGTGTGTACCATCTTTTCAATATCACTGTGGGAAGAGAGTGCTAAGAACAAAAATCCATCTCCCCTAATTATGATTACTAAATTCTGTATAGGTAGCCTGGCTAGCTCAGTCGGTAGAGCATGAGACTCTTAAATTCTGTGAAAAGCTGCATTGTCCAAGGAGGCAGTGCCAGATCTCAGACAACTACACTGGTTTCCAGGGGGAGTGCATTGCTGACCCCTACCTCCCATATATATGTAACAGGGACAATAACCTCTCACTGCCTACCATGGGTGGAGGATATTAATTCAGTTTGTAAAAACTCCAGAAAGAGAAAGGTAGAGCACTGGCCTCGACATGTCCCAATATACATCGCTACTGGAATGTGAATGATAGCTTCTACAGATCTCTGAACATTTCAAGATAAGAAGAAAGATAAAGTAGGGAAGACCTCTGTTGCTAAAAAGGATTGTAGGCATGGGCCAACTTGGTAAAAGACTCCAAGGGCAGAATGCATTCTGGGGCTTAGAAGGTGGATGGCATCTCTATCTTCCAATAACACATGAAGTGAAGTCCTAGAATGGCAGCAGAGGTAACTTACACAAAGGCTTGTGCTTCAACGACTGTATTTTAGAGCATAGTTTTTACTTTTCAGTTTGACACTGAATAGTCCAACAAGTGGGAAAAGTGTGGAGTATGAATTTGGAAATTTTGCCTTACTATCCCGATTCTTCCACTTATTAGTACTTGAGTCTTACAGGGAATCAGTTTCTCTAATACTAAAAATATGCATCTTTTTTTGAAAGGTAAATGATAATTCTGTAAGGTAGGCAAGGATAGGTGAAAGAAATGAACTATATATAGTCTATATATATGAGAAATATGTAATCATAAAGCCCTAAATAAGTATCAGGGACCATTACATTAAAATGACAGCTTAAAAGTCCCTTGACTCTGAAGACATTTTTCACCTGGGAGAGAAAATGGCCAAGACAGATCTTTCTAGTAAGAGATACAAGATCCCAAGATGCTAGTGTTCACAAAATTCTGAGAATAAAAATCTCACACTGCAAAGAAAATTACAAAACTTACCAAACTCAACTTAAACAACTTACAGAAATGCTTAATACAAGTAGTTTGAAATGACTGTCTGTAATAACACATTTTAAAAGGTTCTGCTTAGCTGATATTTGTCAAATTGCGATTCCACAAATCACTGCTGTTCTTTAGGTTGCACCAAGTGTTCTGCCAGAAAAATCAATCTGTGGCGTTATTTTTCCTTTAATTTACACAAAGGATTTTATTTCATGGGTAGAATTTTATCTATTTCACGTTTCTTAGCCAGAAATTCCTCTTAATACTTTTGGACGTCAGTGGTGTCTAGACAGCTTGCTTTTGTTCAGAGCCACATATTTGTACTTGCACTTTAAAGTGCTAGTTAAAATTCCCCGTAGTCATAGCATGGTATAAACCATTTCCCCTCAGTCTCACCTGGAAGAGCCACTTCCCCACAAGGGAAAAGATCAAGAGATGCAAGATAGAATTCCTATCACCTGAGCCTAACTGAAAGGCAGAGAATTCTCAGAAACCAAAGTTTGTAGCCAAGAATGCAGTTTACATGAGCATTTAATCCAGAGAAGAAGGTGTGGATGGAATACATAGCTTGGAAAATAGCATGAGAGGATGAAGATTGATTGGGAGATGAAAGACTTGAGCCAGCTTTTGTGCGTGTTAACGTATTCCTGTTTACATGGCACTGAGTGCACGTTAAGGAAGTAGATGAAGCTGAGCGTGGTGGCGCATGCCCGTAATCCCAGCATTTGGGAAGCTGAGGCAGGAGGATCATTGTGAGTTTGAGGCCAGCCTGGGCTACAAAGTGAGCTCAAGGCCATCCTGAACTGCATAGCGAGACCCTGTCTCCAAAACGACAAAAAAACAAGGAACTAAATGAAATACTTTTAAAAGCTGAAATTATTTTACTGCAATAATTTATGGGGCCCCCAGAGAGCATCTTGTCTTCTTGGTGATCTTGCCATCCAGATTTAGAAAGATTGAGGTTGTGTTACAGAACCCCAGATCATTAATAGGCATTACAGATACACAAGGAACAGGCTTCTTAGAAGGTACACAATTGAGGAAAACTGTCTCTTCTAACAGCATACTCCTCAGAGACTATGTTAAAAGGAAGATCTTGGGCTGGTTTCCCTTATGATGGCGATCACAAAAATTGCACTGATTCCTTAAAATGGCCCTGAGCAGAATGATTGTGATTTCTGAAACTCAGTTTTCAAGAAGCTATAGCATAGACCTCAGAATTAATGGCCTTACCTCTAGATCTTGTTCTAGTCAACCTTTGGAGTACAGGTTTATAATGTCAGACTGGTCCAGTGCTGGAGAGAATGGAGATTTTTATCTGGATTATGTAGTTTACTTTACTATAAAAACAGCATAAAGTGGTAAATGAGTCCCAAATTTCATTTCTTTTTTGTTTATTTTTGTTTTTGAGCGATGTAGTGCAGGCTTGCCTTGAATTCACTGCGTAATCCAGGCTGGCCTTGAACTCTTACCTGTCCTCCTGCCTCAGCCTACCAAATCTGGGATTAGAGGCAAGTCCCACCACACCCAACTCAAATTTCATTTCTTGTAGCCTAACTCATCCTGTTTGGCTGTATTCATGGAGTAAACAAATGGCTGATAAATATGGCTTTCACTTGGAACTGTATCTAACCCAGTGGACTATAAATGTTGCTTATATTTTGAAAGAAATTATTATGATAAAAATAGTTCACTTTAGGGCTGGCATTGATCTTGGCAATCACTTTGCTTATCGCTCTCACTTGCAGAAAAGGAAACAGAGGCATAAAGAGGAGGTAATCTCTTACCTGAGTTTGTGTTTCTAGTTAGTAGAAAGGTGGGAGCAGAATCTAGGTCTCTTAATTCCCAGGAATACCCAGGACACTATTCTTTAAACAACATTTTACACACATAAAATTATACACTATTATTTCTGTTTAAGTTTCCTAACAACTTTTTTTCTTCTTTCAAAGCTGTAGCATTGTAACATTCCAAGTTCAAGTGCTGTTATGTTGGAACAAGAAAGGAGGTCTAAAATCGACCAACACTGTAGGGAACATGACCTTGTACCAAAGTAAAACTCCGGATAATAACAAGGGTGACCTGGTTTTAGAGAACCCAATATGCAAAATGAGAAAGTTACAAAACAATCACACTGAAGGTGATTGCATTAAAAGGGAATACTCAGCAGAACTTCTTACGTGTATTTAAGCATTTAAGATCATTAATTGGCAGAACCCCCTGGGAGAGAGAAACGTTAAAATGTTAATAGCCACGGCCAAATGAAGACCAAAAAGGCAAAATAAGCATCTTTTAAGTAATAATGGAAGTCATGAACAAACACAATCTATGACAGAATCTCAGTTTACCCTAGCAATATCAGATCCCTAGTAATCAGCCTAGTGAATGGCCTTTTTCATCCCCTATAGTTTATCCATTATCAAGGCCTGGATTTTCCTTCTTTGAAATAACTATAAAATTCTCCACTTCTCCTTTCCAACTGCAACATTCTAGATGGGATTCCATTCACGTATGAAAATGGTAACATTCATTTCCACTCTAGTTCACCACTGGCACAACCATAGCTGTCAGCTTACAATATACAGCTTTCTTGGTCTCTTGCTTAACAATTTAAATGACTGTCCAACGCCTATGAGATGAAGTCCAACTAGAAGACAGACTTTTAGAGATGGGGAAGAGGTCAGGTAATGGGGAGAGGAAGTAATGGAGATGAAAATAATAAAAATATATGCATGTACCAATACAGCAAAATGAACCTCATTATTCTATTACTAATATGCACCAATAAAATAGGATAAAGTCCAAGCGTCTCAACTAGATATTCAACATCTTATAATGAGTGGTCAAAGTTTACCTATTCTTACTTGCTTCCCTCTCTTTTCAGATACTGCCCTAACCCAAGAAAACCCAAGAAAATTACTACCATTGGCTTCTACCCTATCCCACATATAAGTGTTCTCTCAGCTCCCACATCTGCCTAAGTAAATTCTACCAGCCTTTAACATCCAGTCGAGGTTCTTCTTATTCCCTGTACTTTCCTAAACTCTGCCTCCCAAGTAACTCCAGCTAGTTTTGACCTTTAAAATTTGGTTTAGTGTCATGTACACTCAAGGCACTGATCTCTTTCTTGCTCTTTTTTATAAACAGAAAAAGATAGTGAAGCCACAGTCACAAAAACAATAGGTTTGAAGACAGTATCACAATGAACTTTTTCTCAATATCTCAACTGGTTCCAAACCCTGAGGGTAGTATTAATTTAGTGGCCTTTATTTCATTTGTAGTTACTTTCCTACTTGAAGATATTTATCGAGAGAAAGGACCCAAGAGATCCGCTCAAGTAGCATAAATATAAAATTACTTTGTTAACATTAACATGTTGGGTACAAGCTTTGTAAAGTTGCATTTTGGTTGGCATCATCTTTTTCTGCTTTACCTTTTGGGCTCCTCCCCTCCCCCCTGGTAATTTATTCTTCATAGACTCTTCTTCATTTCTAAAAATAATTATATCATAGTAATTCCTTGAGCAAGGGTTTGAAAATCCCTGACAAGTCCTTGTCATATCATATTAGGCTAGTTTACATTTAATCTTTTAGCAGACTATACAGTAATCCACTTAAATATTTCAATGTTTTGTCTTAAAAATGTAAAATAAAAAGTTAAAAAATACCTCAAAAAGAAAAAGGAAAATATTAACAGGTAAAACTCGGAACTTACTTAACAAAGTCCTGCTCCAAAACAGGGATGAACAGATTCTCATACAGTACATATAGCCTTAATGACTATTGCAGTGGGGAATTCCAAGGCATTGCTTGAACCATTCCACGGTCTTTCTTCCACACAAGATAAAAATAATATCTATTGAAAAATCTTAATTGTATTTCATTCATTACATATTATCCATCTGTTACAGAAGCAAAGAATCTTAGAACTTTAAGACATCAAACATATTGTACATGAGAAAACTGAAGTTCACTTCTGTTTCCTGAGATTTCTGATATTTTATTTCTCCTTGAAAGCCACTGCTGGTAAATTAATAAAATAATTTTAGAAAGATGTTCAATATTATGTACTGAGAGCTTTAAAAATGCTCCTGTTTTTGACATAATAAATGGACTTTTCAGAATCTATACCAGGCAAATCATGATGAATACATTTAAAGATCTTTACATATAAAAATATCTATCGTAGGTTCATTTATAGCAATGGAGATAAGTTGAAGGAAACCTTAACTATCCCCAAACTGAAGACTAGTTAAGTACATTATAGTTTACCTGACCTGATCTAATAAAATGTTATATACCCATTCAATATGATATATTAACATGTGGAAATATGAAGCATATTGTCCTAATCTCAATTCAGAGCCACCTTTTTCACAAGGTTAATTGGTACTGAGAAGGCCAGGAAATGCAATGAGTGTCTTTACAGATGATTACATGTGGGAAATTCCTGCAAAATCTTAAACAAAGCTAGATAAAAAGAATATGTATTAAGGATAAGCTCATTTTAAGATTTATAGGAGAAAAAGATTGAAATGCTTTCTTTTAAACCATATTAGTCGATTTTTATGAGATTGCATTGATGATTTGATGGTTTACGTAGTCTTTTATAAATTTTTACTTAGAAAGAATTTCACGGACAGACACAAGCTATAAAAAATTACAGCAGAGAATTCCCATGTACTTTTTACCATTCTCTAATTATTATGACAAAATTTTCTCCAATGAGTATCTCTGCCCCAATTAAGGAGGTTTGATCAACAAGCTTCTGCAGGAACATTGTCCCTTTATAGTCCATAGTGAAGAGGCAACAGAAAAGCAGACAGGCACTTAGTTCTTACACCCTGTGGGATCTGTGATGAAAACCACCCCAAGACTAATAATCAGATGCAAGGCTTTTAACCAACTACACTACCTATTATTATTTGCTATACTCAGTGCTCTTCTGTTCCACCTTTCCTTGGTTACTTCAAGGAACGTCATGTAGACAAAGTGATAATGAGTATTGGGCACCAGACTCAAACTGCCCCAAGCAGTTTAGTAACTTGAGAAAGACAATACATGTTTTTTACTTATGTTTTTACCTTAGTGAAAATAAAAAATACTGATTTAGGATTAAATACTGATTTAATCCAGCTGCTAATGATTCTACAAAACTCCCTGAGAGGAGTAAAAGAAACAGTTTACACAAATAAAATCATGCTAGTTGTGGTAGTACAAACCTTTAATCCCAGGAGCCTAGGAAGCTGAGTCAAGAAGACTGTGAGTTCAATCCCATCAACTTAGCGAATTAGTGAGATCTGCCTCAAAGTCTTTTTTAAAAAGGACTAGACATGTAGCTCAGTGTAAAAATCCCACTACCAAATAAATAAGTACATAAAACACTACATGTCCACAGCTATAAAATATAGTACATAGATGAAAAGATCCAAATTTAACATAGATGTTGTATGCTTTTTTCCTAAGATTGGAAGAGTCTCTTCTATATTATGAACATAAAGGTGACAGAGTCATTTGGGTCATCTAACCCTATCCAATAGAACTTTCTGTTGTGATGAAAATATCCTATATCTCCGCTGCCAATATAGTAGCCATGAGCCACATATGGTTGCTAAATGTTTAAAATGCAGCTGATATAATTGGGTAACTGAATTTTTAAAATTTTATTTTAACCCATTAAAGTTTAAATAGCCACATGTTGCTAGTGGCTATTATACTAGACACTGGAGATCTCCACTCTTCTCTTTCTTAAGTAAAAATTTTGTCTCTAGTTTCTATAATATCCTTGTACCCTCTCTGATGACCACATCCACTCCCAACAGTTAAAGTTACCATTTATAATGATGGTACTCAATCCTGGATGCTTGTTAGAGTCATCTGGGAAGCATGAGTGACTGAGACACACGTAGTTTTCAAAAGCTCCTCAGATAATTCTAATGTGCAGCCAGGGTTGAGAATATATAATCAACCTACTGATGCCTTTCAATCCTATATCTCCAGCTCTCAATGCTGATCTCCATATATTCAGGAGGTCTTACCTCCCAATATCCCCCACAAAATCCTCAAACACAAATTTCTTGTCACTACAAAAAATATCTAAGAACATCACCCTAATGGAGGAAAGATTTATTTTGGAGGAAGAACATGGCAGAGAAAAAACTCCTTACCTCATGTCATCCAGGAAAAAGAAAGAGAAATAGCTACAGTGGAAAGGGCTGGGATCATATATAATCCCCAGCAAAATGGTCCCATGATCCACTCCCTTGAACTAGGTCCTACCTCCTATTTTCATCACCTTCCAGTAATGTTATCAAATTATGATCTCAGGAGTGGATTAATCCTCTAATGAAGTTAGAGCGCTCATCCAATCACTTTCCCAAGTTCCATAGCCAACCAATTTTTCAATACAGTGAACTTTTTTGGTGAATATTTTGGGTCTCAACCATAGCATCAACATACCCAAATATGATTTCTGTCTCATTTTCTTAACTCAGATCCTTCAAATTGTAATTACTGTGCTTATTCTTGCTATTATCATATTTGTTTTTCTATCTGCCTTCTTTATTTTTGTTCTCTAATCATTTTACTACTTCCATCTTTTGTTTAATTGACTTTTTATAGTCTATCATTTTGATTCATGTCCTACTTCCTTTTTGTATAATTTTTTGGTTATTTGCTTAGTGTTTACCCTGAAAGTCACTATATCTTTGAGCTTTGCGGATGTATAGATTCATATATTTCATGAAACATTGGAAGTTTTTGGTCCTTATTTCTTCATATATACTTTATGTCACTTTTTCTTCCTCTTATCCTGGGACTCTTATTGTACATATGTTGGTATGCTTGATGGTATCTCAGTCACCTGGATGCAGTATTTGTTTCAATTCATTCATTTTACCTTCTGTTCCTCAAATTCAATACTTTCAATTAATATCTTTAAATTAAATTATTCTTTTATCTACCTGATCAAATGTGTTGTTTAACATTTGACAAACAATTCTGCAAAAGGTATTCCAACACAGAAAATTCCAGGGGTGGAGAGGAAAACAAAGACAGTTCTCTGGGCCAATCCCTCTTCTTGATGCAGTAATTCAACACATATATATTGTCCAGTCAAAATATACAATCATAATTTCAAGCAATTCCCTAACTACTTTAAAAATGCAGCTCAGATATCACTTCCTTTGTGGTGCTTTAACTTACCTCCCCAAGCAGAGTTGAACAATTTCTCCTCTGGGTCCTTCCAATGAATTAGAATCCCTATCATGCTGTAGTATATTTAACTTACTTAATTTTTTGTCTCCCCACTCTGGAATTGGAGTTTCTTGAAGGGAAGGGCTGTGTTATTTGTATATATGTATTTGGCCTCCTTACTACAAAGTACCCTGGGCCTGAAAAATAGGTGTGTAATAATTATTGAATTAGAAAACTGAGTATGTACTATGTTGACACTAATACAGGCTTTATGGGACCTAGAAAAAAATCTTAACTTCACTAAAGTAGTTAAAAATGTAGACTCCGGAGTGAGATAGTGAGTTCCAATCCTTTTCCATCACTTACTAGCTGTGTGAATTTAAGGAACCTATTTAACCTTTCTAGGCTTCAGGTTCCTCACCTGTAAAGTAAGAGATCCAAATGGTAACTGTCTAAAAGCAAGGGTCAACTTAAATAATACATAGGAAGCACTTAGTAAAAACAGTACTTGTCACATATTAACTTATTTATAAATCAATGAAACTGTTTTGATAATAGCATATAAGTGCTATCAACTCGTTTATAAACTGATAAAACTGTTGGATTGATACTCATAAAAAACAAAACATTGCAAATACATCATTATACAAGATTGTTTAAAATAGCTTCTAAACCAAGATGTTACAGCATCATAACCTCAAACAAAATGTTGCCTAATGAATGAAGAAAAACCACTGGCAGTATATCTGTGCTAGCCTGGCCGCTTCTGAGCACTGTATTCACTTCTCAATAACACACTTTCAGAAAGAACAAAGTATAGTATAGTGGAAAACATGCCATTAGGATACTCTGAAATCTAGAAGCTAGCTAATGTGAAGAAGTATTTAAGAATCTGAGAATATTAATTTTTACAGAAGGGAATACTTAAGCAGAAGAAAACATGATTACTGAGATCATATGGAAGCAAGGAAATCTTTACCTGATGTTGCTTTAGAGAGCAGAACTAGGTTCAGGGAATAAAAGTTGTAGACACGTGATTTCAGCTGAACATAGAAGTATTTGCTGAAAGTCAGCGCTCATCATGTAGGCAAAAAAGTGATAAGTTTCCCACGAGCAGAGGTGCTCGTTAACTAGACAGACACAAGGATACTGTTAAAGGAACTTTTCCACTGGGCTGCAGATTATTTTTGACGACTTGTGGAGTCTCTTGCAGGAAATTCAAGATTGGGACCTTTCAAGGAATGACAAGTGTTACTACTTAAAAATTATGAAGTGGTAATGTGGAAGGAACTGAAAGGCTGCCAAATCAATACTCTACAACCTCCTTCAGATCAACCCACCCCTGTTCCTATGCACATTAAATTTTGCGCTATAGTCACTCTTTAGATTGAACAGTGAAGTCCCTGCTCCGATGTACTGTTTTTCCTACAAAAGTTATGCTTTTGAACCATTTGGTCATTATTAACAGTTTATATCATAGTGCTTGGTATACAGTAAGAATCACTTATTGAATGTATCAATTGTCAGCTGTTCACACTTCCAGTTGTACAAATTTATCAAGTTAAATCTATTTGCCTTGGAAGGGTCCTGAAGAGATGGACAGCTGGACAGATGACATGGATAATGGTGAGAAATCACAAAAAGTTTCACCATTTAAACTCAGATCCTTACACCATACAAGCTATGTTCAGATACCAGATCCTCCCCTCCAAAGGCACTAATTTTATAGTTAGGTGGGAAACCAGGCTTTATCCTCACAGATCAACTCCTTTGCTGGGCTAGGAGCTGGGCTGATACTTAGCAAAGCCACTTTATACTAAGGCCTTCAGCCCACACCATCAATTTAACTCTTTAAATCACATCATTTAAGCCCACAAATATCACAGCTATCATTATATAATCTCCTCTGTCCAGCAATAAAGAAAACAGAGAACATGAGAAGCCCTCTTAGGTAGCCTGTTAGACTATTCTTAGAGGTTTGCTTGGAAACGCCATCAGGAATAGGGTTCACTAGCAGAATGGCATTGGTCTCAGAGCCTAGAGTGAGGCCAAAGTCATGACAGTGAAGTGGCTCCATCTGTGAGGACAGAAAAAGGCAGAGAAAGAGGTGAGAAGTTGGACATCTATATGAGACTGCACATTGACAGACAATGCATGGAACAGATTTTTGCATCATCCTCATGCATAGTGTAGAGATGTATGGTTACTTAAGAGATTTCTAAGGCTGAACATTAGGCTTCTCTTTTCCCCTCTATCACGTCTTCCCTTCCCTTATAGTCAGGCATCACTTTAGTTCCAAGATCACAACAACTTTCTTCATGACAAAATTCATATTACAATATCATTAGCTGGTAGCCACATAATTTATTATTCCTTCCAGGGATAGTTTTGGAAATGTAGTGCCTTAAAGCAAAAAAGTGACACTCCAATAGTACAATCTCAGGCAAACCTCTGGAGATATTTTTCTGCAGAGGAATTCTACGATGCTTTTCATAAACATAGCCCGCTAGAAATGAAACAGTCCATATTAATCCAAATGAGAGAGATGAAAAGTGAAAACTAGATTTGAATAAATTACACATTATCCAGTTCAATTCTCAAATTACCATGAATTTGCTGTCATTTCTCTTCACTACTTTAAACCATGCATCTGTTAGACAGTGACAATTCAATGAATGGTACTGCTTATTAAATTCATTATTATTACTATTGGAGACAGTAGTAGCAATAGTGCTGCCTCACTACCTGGAACAGGGCCTAGGACATATTCAAAACTATAACAATTATTTTTGTATCTTTATTGCCTCCACTCCTGGCCCAGTGCCTGGCATGTAATAGGTCACGGATAGAGTTGATTCCTTTCAATCTCACCTTTTTCTGGGACTCTTTTTCTTCTGATTCCTCCATAGCTGTGCCTCACTAGAATTGTCATAGACTTTCCCAGCACTGTCAGTGTCAAGATCAGGAAAGACATCCAGCCTCTTCTTCTATGATAGTTCTTAAGTGATAAATAAGAAGCAAGTATCTAAAATCATTTTTCAGATGAGAAAACTGAGATTATGCACCATTACCTGGAAATTTAGCTCACTTCTAATCCCTATTAGAAGTATCCTATCTTATTATGGCCTAAAAAATATTCCCTTCCTCTCCATTCACCATAGCATCTCCTAACCAGGCCATGATCAGACTCATCATCTTTGTTCTTTCTACCTTGACATTTGCATATTGAACTCATCCTCCTAGGGTGAGTATAAGAGCTATGACATCGCTGGGCATGGTGGTGCATGCCTGTAATCCCAGCACTCAGGAGGCTGAGGCAGGAGGATCTTTGTGAGTTTGAGGCCATCCTGGCCTACAAAGTGAGCTCAAGGCCGGCCTGAACTGCATAGCGAGAACTTGTCTTAAAAAGAGAAAAAAAAAAAAAAAAGATCTATGACCTCCCTAAAACCTTTGAAGCCTCCAATCCTCACTGAATCCTTTCTGATACCACAAAGTATCAAATCAGTTCTACCTAATGTAGCACTTGACTGTCCCAACCCTTTTCAGCTAGACTGGTTTTGTTCATTCAACATCCATTAATTGAGTGCTTGTCATGTTCTTGACCCTGTGTGGGTGCTGGCAATGCAGAAATCAAAGACTTCCAGCCTAGCAGCAAGACAACAAGTGTTCAATGAGGTGCTATTGAAGAAATGTGATCAAAGGTACCAATGGAGAACCCGGATACCGGCTAAGTTTCAGAAAATATTGGGCAAAGGCTTCACAGAGAAAATGGCCTCTGAGTAAGATGATGAAATGTGAAAAGATTGTTAAATAGAAAGAATTGGATAAATCCAGTAACAAAGGCATAGTAATAAAAGGGCAACTTAGAGAACATTGCTCAGTATAGCTAGAAATTAAGATGTGATGGAAAGAGATTAAAAAAATATCATGGAAGCTTGGCTCATTCATTCGTCAAATGTATTTCAAGTGTCCAGATGTGTCAAGCACTGGATTAGGTACACATGCTTTAAACACAGTATAGATGCAATTCCTGGCCTGAAACTTTAAGGCTAATTGGATATGACAGACAATTACCTACTAAGATAAAAAAGCGTATAACTACAAATTGGGCTGAGCATTAAGAGGATGGAAGAAAGGATACAATGGAGAGAAGATGAAGAAACTAGTGAGGGTGACGAATTAGGGCAGCTCAGGGGAAATGATATTTTGGTGAGTCCTGGTAAGTGAAAGGAGCTAGAGAACAGAATTCTAGTCAGTGATCAAAGGCCATCAGGTAGAAGAAAAGCTTGGCATGTGAGAAGAATCAAAACAAGTTCAACAAACTAAAAAATAGTGGCTGGAGGTAAAAGAATGGCTTAAGAAGAGATTGGAGAGCTAACCATGATCCAAGCTCTTACAGACCTCATAAAAAATACAGATTTCATTGCAAGAACAGTAGAAAACTAACCAAGGAACAGTGAAAGGGAATCAAATTTGTGTTTCCCAGGATAACTGGGGGTGGAGTGGAAGGTGACCTGGAACAGGAAAGAGTGGAATCGGGATGATAGGTTCATCCCAAGGTTGTGGTACCTGTGCATGTGAGACATGATGAAGGTAGGCACCTGTTCTTCCATGTATACTACCGACAGTCTGTAGCAAGAGAGCACGAGGCACATCAGAACCTGTGTTTTTCTAATGATTAAGTAGAGGCTGAGTTGGATTGTTGAGTCTTTTCAAGAGGTCACACGATATCTCCTCCCCTCTCCCTTTTTTGTTTAAAAGAGAAGGCAGGGAGGCAGTCTACAACCAGCATTAGTATTAAAATCACCTGCTGTTCAGTGACAAGTGCTTATTTTAAGTACTGCTTTCCTTTACCCACTGTTGAGTTACTTGCAAGTAGTGAAAGGGAAGACCAGGGCTTCTTGAAAGCCACAGCCCCCTACTCTTCTGCAATCTGAGTCCAGAGAGAAATTTGTCATTTGTGCCTGTTTGGGGCAAGGAATCACTCATTCTCAAACACTAACTTCCCAGAAGATCACAAGGTTATGAATTGCAAATACCACTTGATATAATATATGCTTCTCTCTGTGCCAAGCAGGGATATAATTACCTGAAAGAGTGAGGTAAATGTTTGTAGAAGCTCCATGTCTTCATCTTCTTTTACATCCAGGAGATGACACAAGGGGCTCTTTATCACATTTCCATTTCCTTTTGCTAGCAAGACAGGTCTATAATGAAAAACACTGAAATATGTCCATCCTACCTTAGCCTTCCAGGGGCTGGAGGCCTCAGGATGAGAGGTAAAGGGGAAGCAATCACCTAATGCATCTAAGCTTCATTTTCTCCCCTGTGTAGGACCATCGTTGCCATCTCACATGACTAGTACCAGGAATCAGTGAGGAATATGAGTGAATTTGATCTGTAAATTACAAAGCAAGAGCTCTCGTCTGTGATTCATTATATGTGAATGAAGGCAAAAACTGTCTTTTTTCCCCATATGGCACAGAGAAAATTTAAACACATTGGAGGAGCTCAGTAAATAGATTTTTTACTTTGAATCAATTTTATTAAGTGCAACCTGGCTTCAGATCTGCTACAAATAAAACAGACCACTCACGTCAAAGAATTAAATGAAGCAGACTGTCAAATCTATTAGCTTCTTGGTTTGGAATGGTAAGAGAAAAAAATGCAGAAGTGGAAAGAGCAAGTGCATGCTTATCTGTTATAGATGGCTTTGGCCTATTGGAGTCAACATCACTTCCCAAGTGAGTAGCAGCAAGAAATAGGGTTGCAGTTAGCTCTGAAACAGTATTTCAATCTAGGATGAACAATTTAAACAATTGCCCATGTAAACTTGAAAGCCAGAACAGACCCACAGACATGGAGGTCAAAAGAAACTGGCCAAAGATGAGTGGCAACTTTACATCACCAAACAGAGTACTACAAGGAGTGTTTCCAAATAGCAGAGGGAAGGAAAGAAGGAACTAGTTTATGCCATGTCTTAGGTGGTTTAGCCTGTGCCAGACGCTTTGATAATGTACATCTTATTGAGTTCTCACAGTAGCTTCATAAAAGAAGAAATCTGTGGCATAGGACCTGGTATATAGTAACCAGATGCTAACTGATAACTGCTAGTAATATTATTAATATTGATAACCTTAGTAAGAGTAAAAGAATCACAGAGAGATAGAGTATCCTATCAAACTTCTGAGTTGGTGAGTAATAAAACCAGTGTTTGATAGATCTCTCTTACTTAAAAGCCCAGACATCTTCTGCTCTACCCCTTGGAAAGAGGAAAATAGCAGTATCATTAAAACACTGGGACTTTCCAACCCCTTAGCAAGACTACCCTCTATGACTGGGCAATGGAAAGCTTCAGGTAACTAAGAATATCTTCGGTCTTCCTCTTTCTCCTTTACTCAGCTCTCTAAATTCCTATGAACCATGGCTCAGCTGTACTACAAGAAGGTTAATTACTCGCCATACAGAGATCGCATTCCTCTGCAAATCGTGAGGGCTGAGACAGAACTCTCTGCAGAGGAGAAAGCCTTCCTCAACGCAGTGGAGAAGGGGGACTATGCCACTGTGAAACAGGCCCTGCAAGAGGCTGAGATCTACTACAATGTCAACATCAACTGCATGGATCCTTTGGGCCGGAGTGCCCTGCTTATTGCCATTGAGAATGAGAACTTGGAGATCATGGAGCTACTGCTGAACCACAGCGTGTACGTAGGTGATGCATTACTCTATGCCATCCGCAAGGAGGTGGTGGGTGCTGTGGAACTTCTGCTCAGCTATAGGAAGCCCAGCGGAGAGAAGCAGGTAAGAGAAATACCCTATATGCTGATAAATAACCAGGAATAACAATCACCAGGGCCAGCGCCTTCAAACTAGGAAATGTTATGCTGTCTGGGGTTGTGGAGTCCTATCTCAGAAGTTATCTCAGTGATCTCAAGTGGTACCCTAGAGCTACCCTGTATGAACTATGCTGAGTTTCACTCATTCTTCCTTTTTAATATTTGCACATAAACATTCATTAATTAACAACTCAGAGATGTGCTGTTCATTTCCAGATCGTGCAAGCTCTTTCTACTTTCCCTGCCTACTGTTTCTTCATTTGCTTCCTCTAATTAAAGGTCCCGTTCTACCAGAGAAGAGACCAAACACAGGCCTGGGCTTTCTCCTTCCTACCAACCTCTCTTCTACAGACGAGACCAGAAACCTTTAAATTTGAATGCAGATACAGAGGGGTATAAGGTCTCACAATTTCCCAGTATCTGTTATATCAGTGTATCCCACACCTATATCTGTAGATTTTTGCCTCTGTGATTCTTATGTCCTCCAAGGCACTTAGATTTTATACTCTGTAGTCATCTCTCATTTCCCTGTCTGTCTTGCCTCCTTGTCTAATTCCTAAATCCTCTGGTGTCTTCCTTCCTAATATCTTCTACATATTTTCTCGCTAGCCCAGCTCCCACCACTATTGCTCTGTTCTTATCATCTCTGGCATGAGTGACCCTCAAAGTATGGTCCCTAAAGCAGCATCAACATTACCTGGGAATTTGTGAAAATGTGAATCTTTAGGCCTCCAACACAGACCTTCTAAATCGTAAACTCGGTTAGGGCCAGAGCAAGCTGTACCTTAATTACTCATGGGAATCTGAAACATGCTTAGGTTTCAGAATGGTTGTCCTAGACTAACATCAAAATCTTGTAACTCATCTTCTATCTGGCCTTTTCCCTCTCTTAAGCCATGCTGAACAATAAGACTGAGTTATTCATATTAAAATGGCATAATGATCCTGTCATTCCTGCCCATTCATTCAGCAACTACAATGTGTCCTTGTATTAGTCTGTTTTTCTATCGCTATATCAAAATATCTGAGACTATGCACTTTTATAGAAAAAAGAAGTTTGCTTAGATCACAGAGAGGTTGAAAATACAAGATCAGAGGGACCCATCTGTGCAGTCTCTGATAAGAAACCCCTTGACTGCATCACAACACGGAGAAAATGAGAAAATGGAAAGGGAACTGGCCACATGCATAAGGGAAGAATTAAGTATGTGAAGTGACCTCATTTTATTACAACATACTTTTGTAAGAACCAACTCACTCAGTGGGACCAGCATTAATCTCCTTTAAGGGAAGTGTCCCCAATGACCTAACTACCTCACACTAGGCTCCACCTCTTAAAGGAGGTGGAGGTGGCTGAGGTCCGCCACCTCAGCACCACCACAATGATGACAAAATTTTCAACACACAGACCTTTGTGGAGCAAACCACATCCAAACTCGTCATTTGCAGAGATAGTAACTCACAAAGTTTGAAACTAAAACTATTCTAGTAATGGTCCTTTCCACTCCTGTCTTTCCCTGTCCCTTCTAAACACCCTTCAGGTCAGATAGGTCTCTTTACTGTGTCTCTTCATAGCATTGGGCACATGCGAGAGACAAAGTAAATACTGAATCATCAAAATAGAACACATGGATATATTCCAAAGTGCAGAAATAGTATAACTGAAAACCAAAACTGCCCAGTACTTGGGAAACACTGATAATGTAAACATTCAGCATCAACTCTTATAGGATATGGCCAAAGCTAAGTTTAAAGGAAATTCATAACTTTGATATTTGCCTAAATACATAAAAAGTAATGAAAATAAATTGATAACTTGAAGATTATGAATTGGCATTGACAGAAGAGAAAACAAAGCACTAGATTAAAAGTTTTTTGAGTAAAGGGCCTAAATCCCTATCTTCTCTGCTAGCATTCAACACAGTCCCAAGAAAGTAGGGACTTTTTTAACAAGAGAAAGTTTCTCTTGTTAACTGTTGCATCAGATCACTAGAGAAGTACCTGGAACAGCATAGACACACAGTACATATTGACTTAATGAATGAATAATATGCATCCAGCACTATGCAAAGTATCTTACATGACTTACCTGATTTAATCCTCCAAGCAACTCTGCTAGTTAGACACTCTTATTATCATCCCTATTTTACCAATGAGAAAAATTGAGTCACAAGATAGTTAAGCAAACTGTCCAAGATCACAGTTAGTAGATGCCAGATCCAGGATTCAAACCCAGGAAATTTCTAAACAATCTTTTTAACCACTAGGCAACAATACTTCCTTGGTAAATCTCAGGATTCCCAGCACAGGAGTTCTAAAAATGCAAGATGGATTAGCTCTCTGGAAACAAAAGGCATGAAGAATTCGGATATATAGCAAACAGAGAGGAATGAGTATGTTTCCTTTGTAATCCATCCCACTATCCCCATACAAACTGATAGGTTCTATGCACCATGACCCCAGACCCCTGCTAAGTCTCTGGGTGATTTGAAGTGTTAATCTGCACTAAGGCTTTCTCAGCTACTCTGCTCCATGAACTTGATGGCCTTCAAGATCCTACAACCCACTGGCTTTATGCTTCACTTGACACCAATCACATGTCACTCTGTACTGCTAGTTAACCTTACTTGTAGAAATTCCAATCTCTGCAACTAAACTGTTTCTTGAACATGAGATAAAAATCTAATGTCCAACTGATTCCATGCCTATGCCTCCCATACCTCATCAAATACCTAGTACATAATGAATGACATATAAATACTTGTTGTAGGACATGAAAGAGTTAAGAGTTGTCTACACTTATAATACCAGAATTTTGGGAGGCTTACACAGGGAGATTGCAATTTCAAGCCTAATCTGAGCCACTTAGTGATTTAGTAAGATCTTATCTTAAAAGAAAAACACAAAAGGGAAAAGGATGTAGCTTAGTATGAAGGCCCTGATTTCAAGCATTGATAGATAGACAGAATAGATAGATGATAGATGGAGAGAGAAAGAGAGAGACAGAGAGAGAGAGAGAGAGAGAGAGAGATACCAGAAAACTCATGACTTCCTGTTATACAAGATCTTTCATAGTCAATCCTGTTTAACTTATAACCCCTTTGAGGAAAAAGAGAACACAGGGACAGTTTCTCCAAAAGGGGGTAGCAATACTAGAAGAGTTCTGAATGTAAGTCAAGTTTGATGGACCCTATTTTCCCATCTCTCCCCAGTGCCCTCACAAATGTTGACGCTCTGCCTCCCAGTATAAAAGACATAAGATAAGCTTATGCTAAAGCACAGTCTAAGGCATGACTTTACCTGAGCAAAGCAAAGCTTAACTCATATGAATGAACCACTGTTGGTGGAAAGTTAGACATATGGAACTTGCATGAAGCTATTTGGAGCAGGTCATCTTTTGCCAGGACCCTTCCAGACACACCACCAGTATGAGACCTCCTTTGTCATACTTGGATATCACACCATATGCTCACAAAGATATCAGCTCCATTCCCAAGCCTTGTCAGCAGCCTTCTCTCTTTCTCCTCACTTCCCCAACCCTCTGTCACCAGTCACTGCTAAATTTTATTTTCTTCCATTTCTCTGACAATCATTGTGATAAATTATATGTCAGTAACTATAACAACGACTGCCACATTGCTAAAGCTCTGTCTGCCTTTCTGGGAGATAGAAAGACGGTTTGTTACCCGGGAACGATCAGGGTTGTGAGCAAACATAGGCCACCTGAAGGACCTTGGATTTAGCTGAGCAGGCCACTCACAGGAAGGGCCTCTTTCCACACATAGAATGCAAATAAATGTCCTTTTTAGCAAAGGCTTTCCCCCATATCGCTAACTGATTGGACACAGCTGACCTCCATCACACTTGGGAAAATAAACCAACAAGTTTCTTAGCGTTACAGGGCAAGGACTTTAGCTCCAGGCTGGAAGCAACACCTCTTCTGCCCTTTCCTTCCCCCAGTCTCTTTATGTTCTTCCCCCTCGTCTAGCCTATCAAAAGTGCTCTCACATGAAGATCAGAGGCATAGCACAAATGGATGGCACTGGTTTCAAGTATCAACACTCATATGGACATCTGCGTTTTTAATAGGGACCAAATATTAAAGTAAAAATAGTGATACTCTGTTAGGAAAAATCTTCCACACCAGACTTGTGTATTTGTGTGTCCATGTGCATGTGTGTGTATGTGTCATCTTGGCACACTCCCTACCATCATGGCCTATTTCCTTAGGGGTAGGTTTTGGCAACCAGAAGATTTGTGATTCCTTAGAGTAAACACTCTTAATGTAGTCTCAGTGTTCAAAATTTGTCACTGGGTGTGGTGTCCACTCCTGTAATCCCAGTACTTGGGAGGCTGAGACAGGAGGATTGCCATGAGTTCAAGGCCAGCTTGGGCTATATAGCCAGTTTGGGACTAGCCTAAGCTGCAAAATGAGGGTGCTGATTTAAACCACCACCCCAACAACAAGTTTAAAATTTGTGAACCACAGAAGACCTAATGCTGTCCTATTTCTTGTCAATTATTCTTGCCACCTTCATGCCACTGATTTTGGGAATACTACAGGGGCACTGTTAGTAGGGAGAACACATCTAGTTTCTCTCTCTCTCTCTCTCTCTCTCTCTCTCTCTCTCTCTCTATATATATATATATATATATATATATATATATTCAAAACCAACTGGCAATCAGATAGTATGCATATGAGAAATTGTCAAAATGCATTTTCCTGAACCGCACTGCATACCTACAGAACCAGAATCTCTGGATATTGGTTTGAAATCCACATTTAACAAGCACATCTCCACCTCTAGGTTAGAGGTCCATGTAACTTTCTAGATTCATTTTATGGGGGGCTGTCATAAACTGTGTGGCTTAAAACAAAATAAATGTATTTTCTTACAATGCAGGAGGCCAAAAGCCTGAAATGAAGATGTCAGTAAGTCTGATGCCTTCAGGAGGGAGCATCTGTTTCATGACTCTCCACTGTGTTCTTGTGGTTGGCAGCAACCTTGGTGTTCCTTGGTTTACAACTGTATCATTCCACTGTCTGCCTCCATTACCACACAGTTCTCTTCTGTGTCTGCTTCCAAATCTCCCTCTCCTTTTTCTTGTGACTTATGGCTCACCCTAATCTTGATGGTCTCATCTTTATGTGATTATATCTTCAAAGATCCTTTTTCCAAATAAGGTCACACACTAGTAGGGGTTAAGAATTGGACATATCTTTTTGGGTGACACAATTCAACTCACTACATTAGGAGAAATATTGATCTAAATAAGTAGTTTTTAATATTTTCAGCAGCTGTCTTTCATGCAATAAAATCTTACCTAGATGTAAAATAAACAGATCCAAATATAGCTGCCCTAGTTTTGGTCTAGGTTGGGACCCGAAATCTCATGTTTCTCATACATGCACTCACATACCCCTTTAGCCCTTGAGGAGTGAGCATAGCTTTACAACTACTGGCCTAGAAGACAGAAGGACTGGACTCTACTTCAGAGTTCGTGCTGCAAGCCAGCTTGAAAGAGTCATCTCTATGCTAGTCACTTGTTGTCACTATGACAAAGTTCCTGACGTAAACTGATTTACAGAAGGAGTGTTTGATTTTGGCTCATGGTTTCAGAGGGTTCAGTCCGTGGTGGGCTGGGTCCTTTTATTTTTAGGCCACAGAAGGGCCTGGCAGAGAAAAACTGCTCGCTTCGTGGGAAAAAGTAGAGGAAAAGCCAGCGAGAAAGAAAGAACTGGGAACCAGATCTAGTTCCCAAAATCAGATCCCATGATCCACAAGCTTTGACTAGGCCTATCTCCTATTCCATCACATCTCAGTAATACTCCATCAATTTACAGTCTAGTCAAAGATTAATCCACTGATGAAGTTACAGACCTCGTGATCCAATCACTTTCTAAAATGCCATCAGCTAGCTTCTGGGGGACATTTTAGATCCAAACTATAACAACCTTGACCAAGTCACAGAGTCTTTCTACAGTTCAATTTTGTCATATGAAAAATGGAGTTAATAATACCTAACCCCTACCTAATCCAGGGGCTGTTGTGAGAAAGAAATAAGATCAAGATACGCTACAGTTGTGGGTGAAATGTATTGTTAGACAGAGGTCAGTGACTATTATTTTCAGCCTTATTTTTTCAGTTTCACTTTGCTTATCACATTGTGTGGAGAGACCAGCTAATAAATGGTACTCATCAAAAAGTATCACCAGTACAGTGGGAAGGAGAAACTGGAGGGTAACATGGGCTGGTTCACAGATTACCTCCTTTTGTCTGGCCTTGAGCAATAGTCTCCCTTCTGCTACCAGGGAAGCTGTATGACCTCAAAGTCATCTTTACTTTTTCACTATAGTCTACAGATTTGAGCAACAGGGAGGTAGAGCCTCTGGCCACTGCATTAACAGCCCACCCAAGTAATTTTCTTTCTTGGTCACTTGCGTCAATGCAGGCAGGCGGAAAGAGGCTAAGCCAACCTTCTCCCCATGGCCCGCCCCCCTGGGCTCTGCCATAATTACTCATTTGTCTGTGGCAGATGGCTCCAAATTAAAATTGGTCTCACAGATGAGCTGGAGAGATTAAATCTCAACAACACTGATAAGTAAGTGTGCTGAAATTATAGATAATCAGCAACAGGACTCTCCATATACTCATACCACACTCCTCTCTGCCTGTTGGCCTCGGATTAAGGTTGCACAGTGTGGAGTGGGACAATAAGGTTATACACAAAGTAACTAGAGAGGAAACCTAAAGAATCTAGTTTGTAAATCTCAAACACTCTGTATAAGAGAAGAAAGTAAAGGACAGATTGCAAAAGTCCCCATGCTAGCTATATGCACCTGTAGTAGTATGAAGATCACTGGCTTTAGGGTCAGCCACTTATTTCATGTGTTTCCTTGGATAAGTCGCTTAATTCCACTAACCCTGTGTTTTCATCTATACCTAGGACAAAAATAGAATCTAAGTCACAGAATTACAGTGAAAATTCATTGAATAATGCATGTGAATGTGCTAGAATAGTTCCAGATACATAGTAAGTACTCAATAAGTACTCCTATCCCTGCTAGTTAAACTGTGCTCATATCACCTGCTGGTTAATGCCATTTATTTATTCAAAAACTATTAAGCACCTACTAGCATATAGTAGTCAAAAATTCAGACTGAGTGACTTTGGGAAGTTCATTTACCCTGTTCAGGCATCAGTTTGCTTATCTGTCGAATGGGCTCGTTATATTTTCTATGTCATAGGTTATTGTAAGATTTAAATGAGAATTGCTTCAAACACTTGGTATAATTTGTGGCATACAGCCTTCAGTATATGACACCCATATTATTAGCATTGATTCAAAATATTATTAATAGTACTTTAACACTGTGTTACCTGAATTACACAATGTAAGACTAGGGATGGCTTTATCTCCCTAATAATCAGAGTAAAAGCTTTAATTCTATTATTTGCTTTGCTTCCCATTTTAAAGTTGAATTTTTATGCCAAAGCAATAAGTTGTGTCAATTGTCTTGCAAGTCAAGAAGATAAATCAGGGCTGGGAATATAGTTCAGTGATAGAGCACTTGCTTGGCATGCATTAGGCCCTAGGTTTCATCCCCAACACCACAAAAATAAATTTTTGGAAAAAAAAAAAAGAAGAAATCAATCAATTCTACTTGGAAGAAGGGACAAAGCAGTTGCTTGGCATCATACTGAGCAAACGAGTGAACTGAGCTGTCTCCTCTCACATATCTATGTTGACTTTCAGTGGACGTGGTCTGCCCCACAGCATGGAACAATAGAGAGTCTCAAGATTACTTGATCTGAAGTGGCATGTCAAAGGTTACTCAATTGAGCAGGAATTAATACAAATGTCTCCTGACTCCCCAGCCCCTGTCTACTACCCTACTCTCCCAAAAGAATTACCAGAAGTGGTAACATTTACAATAAATCAGAGAAAACAAATCAACTATAAGTAATGTCCATCTAAATCAACTCACTGATCACAGAGCTTTAGGAGCCAATTAATTCTTTTCAATTCTATTCAATTTTCTAAGTATTTTTGACTACTAATCATATGACTCACAATAAAACTGAAAGATACAATTAAAGACCTCAAGAAATGGATAGTCTCATGCAGAGAACATATATGCACATATTGTCCAAAGGATATAAATAATTTGAGGGATACTGATATTCATCTCTCAGAATGAAAAAATATATAAACATGGTCTCAAGAAGACCAAAGAGAGCTGGCTGCACAACATTCCACAAGGAAGAAATCATGAACTATTCTCAAAAGCAATTTACAGAATGAAAATGCTCAGTTGCTTTTTTTCTAACTATGGCCCTCATTCCTTCAAGGACATTACCAGCTCAAGACTCAGAGCACCCTTTTCTTAGCCTCATGCTCATGGTTGTATATAACCATAATCCACGCACACATGTCCAGTTACATCAGTTAGGGTGCAGTAGAGGAACAGATTGCATATTTACAAGCAAGGCTTACAACGTAGGCTTGGACTTATATGGTAGGCCTACAGTGGCAGTCTACAGACTTAGGTAAAGGGGCCATCTGTATGCTGGAGAGCCTGAACTTCCAGTCAATGTCAAAGACCAGGAACTCACTGCAGAATCCTGTGTGAGTGTATATCAGGAAGCCAGAGGGTCTGTACTGGAATGTTGAAAAATCTGAGCTAAAAGACTGAAGAGTCTATGGTAGAAGCCTGGAGAGGGTCATCCAAACTGAAGAGTGAAGACTGGAGCCTCTCCAAAGAAACAGAAGTGAGATTTCCTTCTTCTTTCCCTTTTTATGGCATCCAGGCTACAATCCCATTCGTTGGTGCCACCCATGCCTAGGGTGGGTCTTCTCTTTTCAGTAAGTCCATCATCCAGACACATCCAGAATTATGCTAAACCAATCAGCTAGATGTTTCTTATTCAAGTTAATACCTCAGTTAGCTATCACACAAGTTAAGAAGTTTCCTTTTCTCCTGTCCCTGGACAGATACATCTTAGTTATATGATAGCATCTATCCCTGCTCCTCTTTACCTGTGTGCTTATCTACTTCAGCTACTTTGTCCTCTTTTCACCCCAGACCACTCCATGTGCTATTCTATGATTATTTTTTCCACCTTTTACTTCTTGTCATCACCATAAGCTATCTGAGTTGAAGTGTGAAACAGTGCAAAACTCAGAGACATCTTTCCAACCACATTCCCTAGAACACCACACATCAAATATGCTTATCCCATCATTCTTGCCACTTTCTGAAGCAGTTCTGAAAGTCCTCTTTGTGTGAGCGTCTTTAGTTGCACTGTCATGGCTGCCTTATTGCCATGAATCAATTCAGAACATTTACCTTTCATAGTCATTCTGCCATTGGGGAAAATTTAGAACTTACATGGTGCCAGATCCAGGGACTAAGGTAGATGAGGACACACCATAATGTTCTTATAAACTTGCCTTTCCATTGGATGACTCTCCGCAGCAGCATTCACTACATTTTTTATCTCATATAAAATATAAAGACATGAAAGACCTTTCTGAATTTCTTTAGAAAGTGGCAAGAATGAAGGGATAAATGCTGAAAATGAGGGGGATCTTTTGACGGAGGTTAATGGCAATATGCCTTTTACTGTAATAATTTCTAAAATGTAATATTCACCATATTTTTGATCATGCCTCATATGTATGTTGCCAATGTCACCTCTCCAGAGAAGGTACTTTACCTGTTTGGTTTACTATGTCATCCCCAGGGCCTAGAACACTGATTAGAACATGGCAGGCATGCCATAAATAATTTTTGAATGAATAAATGAAATTAATAAATGTTCAGACCTGGAAAGATTGTTTAGTCCATGTCTTCCCCATGTTATTGATTTGAAAATTAATATGCACAAAGAAGTCATTTGTTCATGTTCAACAGGGTAACTTTTATAGTGAAACCAGGATGCTTAACTTCTGTCTTTCAACTGAGTATTACTTTCACCACATTAAATTTTTTCTGTCTTTGAAGTCACTCAGCGATTTTTATGGTATCCGCCAGTCACCCAATCTGGAATCTAATACTATGAACTATTTTCCTTGCATCTAACCTAACTCCTTCATTCTAGGCTAAACAATTCCCTCTCTTTCAGCTTCGAGCAGAAAGATATACAAACTTCCTTTCAATACAATATTTGCTATTTTAAAGAGCTGATCCTTGCTCTAAATAAAATTGAAGGAAAAATTTCTGATCTCCATGGTGCCCTAAAAGATATTAACCCCATAGATCAAGTCTTTCACTACATGGCAAGGATCTAGAAACACATGGTCAGAAGGCTATATAAATTCCTGGGATGACAATATCTTTGACTCCAGATTACTGCAGTCTAGGAAGGCAAGCATTTAAAATACATCCTTTAAAACCAAAGGATATTTATGTCAAAAAACAAATCCATTTAGTTTGTAGCCAAAAGCCCCTGGCATTGGATTAGAAGCATCCATTCATGGTAGAAATGTGGTCATATTTCAGAGATTTTGCTAAGCAGCTAGCCTTCCCTTGAGATTACAGAGGGAGGATATAGTGGTGAGTGTTTGTGTTTGCTCTTGGTGTCTGTTTTTCTGCCTTCCCCGTTCGAAGCCTGATTTTTCTCCCCGCATTAAAGCCCCTCATCATTTTAATCAGATAATGCTATGATTTCTCTATTATCTGGTTCCCATTTGTAAACTAGGAACTGGAACAAGGTAGGTCTGCATATTCTGCTACAAGGGCTAAGCTCTTCTGTGTAATTTCTTATCTGATCAAAACAGAAAACATTCTCTGGATCCTGGAACTTACTAGGGAGAAACTGGCATAGAGCTTATTTGGAGGAAGTTCTTCAAATGAGCTAGGCTGACATTTCCTGAAAAAGGTGATTCCTATTACTTTTTCACTTAAAATGGTCATTCTTATTACCTTTTCACTTAACCTACCCAGAAGAACATGTGAATTAATAAATTTAACTGAATGATTCAACTGGCAAGTCACTTCTGTCACCCATTATCTCCAAGATTAAAGAACACTACCCAGCAGCAAACAGAAAGGTACAGCCTAAGAAGAGCACTAAATAGCACTGACAGTCCTCCTTCCTTTCAATCAGGCTCAAATACTACCTGAGAGACCCTTGAGCCCAGCATCCAACAGGTTGAGTAGGCAAGCATACAGCTACCTCATGTCTAAAAGGAATGAACTACATGATGAGAAAGCATTGTTACTATTTTTTCTGAGAATGACTTGAGGTCTCTTTATTTTTTTAATTTTTTAAATTTGTATTTTTTGTTAGTTTGTGTTTACAGTACGTGATTACATTCCTCATGGTGAGTGGGTACATGTACAGAACACATCTTAATTCTGTTTTCATCCTGTACTGCTCTCTTACTTCCCACCTCCCTCCATCTGTTAGGTTCTTTCCTTTTTGCAAAAGATCTATCTCCCTATTTCCTATAACCTTTTATTTTGCTCTTTATTTATACTTTGGGTTTCTCACGTGAGAGAAACTATGTGATATTTAAGCCAGTGTGTCTGATTTAGTTCACATAACATTCTGGTCTCAAGGGGCACTCATTTTCCTACAAATGATACAAATTATCCTTCTTTATGGCACAGTAATACTCCATTGTACATAAATACCACACTGCCTTTAACCATTCATCTGTTGATGGACATATAGGCTACTTCCAAGATTTAGCCATCATGAATTGTACTAGACTGAGCCAAGTGGCTTTCTTGGAAAAAGGCAGAATTAAGAACATAAGAGTTAGCACTGGGGTCATGCTTCCTGCCAAATGCAGACATATCATTGATAAAATGATCATACTGCATCTACTGTTTGGCCTACATGCCAACTCACCCTCCTGTCTCTCTACCTCCTCCTTTAGTCACCTTAGGATTTAAGCTCTCACTTTTCTATCACAGGGAAGAAATCCACACGCTTTACCTCTAACCATGTGGCCAGTTACTTCCAGAAAGATCACAACTTCAACCCCACACAGGCCACTGGTGACCTTTGTCTTCTTAAGTGCCTTCCAGGAGCACCACCTTCTCTTCTAGTACATTGACTTCTAGTGAGGCTACATGAGTTTTGATCTGGGCCACTGCCTCCCAATTTTCTTGAGGATGTGCAGCTGCCAGACATGTCAAAGAGCTACATGCTGGCTGCTAAATCAAGGCAACCACTACCACTACCACTACCACTACCATGAAAGTACAAATACCCTAGGAAGAAAGGAGTATGTGCTCACTGCCAGCTGGATGTCATATCACTGCTCAAAAAAGCATTCTTAAAGAATCCTATGCTAAGGAAAACACCCTAAGGATATTGAACAGCATTTGACAAGGAAGAAGGAAATGTAGCCACCCAATTTCAAAATGATAATCTCACAACTATGGAGAAATGGAATGGTTTGTCACAAGAAGACATGTTGGGGCAGAGGCAGCATGGCTACTAGGCAGGAGTATTGTCAAAAGGCTTAAACATCTATTATGAGACCAGACTATGTCATTCCCAAAGTCTCTTCTAATCCTAATACAATGTGTGTATCAACTGTGGTACATGATAGGATAAACAAAGTCTGGGAGTCTAGTTCAAGTAGACTCCATCCGTCAACTACTGGGTAGCTGGAGAAAAATTACTCAGTGTCTCTATAGCTTAACCTATTACTATTGAAAAGTGGAAGAATAATACTAAGTTATCTTATAGAGATGCTGTGAGGAAATGTGAATTGTTTAGGAATTACTCTAAAAGTAGTTTATAAGCCCACTTATTAAATGGATATTACACTTGGAACATAATTGACTTAGTACATAGGCAAGAATACAAAGCCCCAGTAAATAAACAACCAAGGGGATGTTCAGTACAACTCCATAGGCAATGATGTCATTGATATTTCTTAGCAAAAAAACCTCTGGGCTGGGGATTTAGCTCAGCGGCAAAGTGCCTGCCTGGCAAGTGCAAGGTTGTGAGTTCGGTTCCCGGTACCGGAGAAAAACCAAAAAAAAAAAAACAAAAACAAAAACAAAAAAACCTCTGGAGTTCTGGGGATATTTGTCTGACTGTGGTCTACTGAATCGTAGTATCATTAGGATTAAATGAAACGTAGTGACAATCCAATCCATTCTTTGGTCACTGCAATCGGTTCAAGGTTTATTATCCCTCTAGCCTCTGAATGAACTAATACCCTAGTGCTAATCTGATGGAACAAAATCTTGGTATGATGTGGAAGAAATCCCAAAGCATTCTGTACAAATGTCAGTTGCCAAGGATTCTCAGATATATATATCTGGAACCTCCACAGAGTCTCACTTTTATGAATGTGACCAGAGATAAAGCTAAAGCTCTGCCTTATATACGTAATCACTTTTGCTGCCCTTTTTTGTCAATGGACAAGCAATCCCTGTGTTCATAGTGCCTTCCAAGTGCTGGGTGATCTATTTCCTTCCCCACTTGCAATGCTTTATCTATCTTTGAATTGCCTATCCTGTATTAACAGAAAACAAAGGAGAAAACTAAGCAGCAATTTGGAACCCCAAACCCTTTAAGCCCTCCTTTGTGTTAACCCTCTGTTTCATGCCTGACAAGTTGCTGCAAAGTGGTTGAAAGCCCATTATTAAATTTAAAATGCTTTCCCTTTCCAAGTTTTAAATTTGGGACACATTTGACTTCAGGAAAATAAGGATGCTGATTCAGTATCAATCAGCACTTAGCTTACCCTTCTCTGGGGAAACAGCAGCCAACATCCCTTCCCTAGAAATATAAGGAGAAAGCAGGCAAGAGACACTACTAGTACAGTTAGAAGCCCACAGTAACTCTCCTTCCTCATCCTTAACCAGAGGCAACCATCCTCCTGATCCTTTTCTTCAACAGTTGATCTTTTCTAAGAACTAACGGCATCTTGCTTGAGAAAGGACTATTCACAGTGCAGCTGCCAGTTCAAAGCATTAAAATTGTGAGAGAGATTTCTTGAGTTTCTCCTCAATTTAAATGTGACAGAGGCAAAATAAATGAATAAAAGCAATACACTGTAAGAGTATTTTTTACAAAACCTTTGTTTATCAAACACTATGTTTGGAGAGAACTTGTTTACAACTGAATGATGTCAACATGACAGCCATAGCTTCAATCCTAAATGACTTCAGTTCCTTTTCCTGGCTGCCAAAAGTCACCTGTTTATGAATGCCTTCTGTTTAAGTCGTCATTCAGTAATTTAATCGTGACCACTGTGTACTGAATAATCAGCAGTTCTACACAATATATGCCGTCATGGCCACCAGATTTTGAATTCTGTTTTTCTGCTGAAGACAGAAGAAATGTTCTTGAAATGTGCTGAGATGCCTGTGCTAGAGGAACCTAAGGTTCTCAGCAGTCAGTGTTTAGGCTCAGGCTTCTTTTCTCAAAGGCTTCCCAACCGTGGTCAAGTCATGCTGCAGGTGGAGGGGCTCCCTGTCACATGAGTGTTTTTGAGAGAAGCCACTCAGAAATCCTAGATAAGGTGTTCAAGCAGAAAGACCCTGAATTAAAAATTGCCCCAGGAGCCTCCAGCAGAGTAACCAATAAAAACGTTTCCTGTTATTAATGGTAATCGCTGTAAGTGTGTCTTGAATTTGCCTAGAATTTCCATGGCAGCCCATGAAACCTCTGTGCACTGCCTCCTTTTCAGCGCAGCTGAGGATAACAGCACCATGCTGTGGAAAGGCAATCTCTACGCTGACTTGCCACTGGAGTCCTGTAGTGCCACTAGACCCCCATACCTCCAGATGATGACATTTCATTCTCTGGAAATGACTCTTCCATCCATTTCTATTCGATGACTCTCAGTGCAGGATTTGGGACTCATCCTATTCCTAGTCACGAGGACTCTCAGAACTAGAGGCAGCAGCTCTGCAGTTCAGCATCAAGTCAGCCAAGCTGCCAATCCCTTATTACCATGCGACTAATGCTCTGATTTATACTTGACAACGTCCCCCCCCAGACATTTAGTGCTGGGGCTGGAATGGGCCCCCGAATTTCTTGTATGGGAAAGTAACACCCAAAGGCATATGTCAATTGTATTTGAAAGGCAGAACCTTTAGGAGTAGATTGTGTCATTAAGGCTCTGCCTTCCTGAATGGACTAATGGATTAATGGGTTATGCTAGTGGCTTTGTTATAAAAGCAAGCTGTCTCTGGCTTGCTTGCTTAGTCTCACCATGTCATATCCTTGTAATGTAGCAAGCAGACCCTCACCAGATAATGAGCAGTTGCCAACACCAAGCTCTCAGACTTTTCAGCCTCTAGGATCACAAGCTAAATAAACCTCACTATTCCTTTTTCACTTTACCTTTTTATTAAAGTATATTTTATTCATAATTTAAAATTATGGTGCTTATTCATTCTTTAAAATATTGGTTTCAATGTGGTGTTTCATATTTCAATTATATCCTCTTCTCATTCCTCCTTTCATTCCCTATGTTTTGTCTAACAAGAGTCTTCCTTCTAACTTCATGTCTTTTTAAAAGATTGCACGTTATGGAATATGTCTGACTACTTGTCTTTCTCAGTCTGATTTATTTCACTTAACATGACAATCTCAGTTCCACTCATTTTCCTGAAAATGACATAATTTTGCTCTTCTTTATGGTTGAATATATCCCACTGTTTATGAATGCCACATTTCTTTTATCTATTTGGGTTGATAAGCACCAAGGTTGATTCCATATCCTGGGTACTATGAATTGTGCCACAGTAAACGTAGCTATGCAGATACTTCCGTCACATGCTGATTTTAATTCTTTTGGATATATATGAAAGGGGGCTGGGGATTTAGCTCAGCGGCAAAAGCGCCTGCCTGGCAAGCACAAGGTCGTGAGTTTGGTTCCTGGTACCGGAGAAAAA
>NW_004955490.1:3930656-3952120 GCF_000276665.1 Chinchilla lanigera
TTTTCCCATATTCTAGTTATCCTTTACCTATGAGTGCTTTCCTATCAATTCCCAATGTCTATCATATCTCCTAGTTTAAATTAACTCTTTCAGGCTTTACACTAGAAAAACAATGAGGTGCTTGCACATGTATGTTTGATTTATTTCGCTTATGAGTATGGTCTCTAGTTGTGACCATTTGCCTATAAAAGCCTCGAGCACTTTTTAAAAGAAAGACAATGTGGATAGAAAGACTCAAGAAAATGAAAGACACTTTAGACATCACAGAGATTTTTGAGTCCGCCCCTCACATCACAGGCCCAGAGCTCTAGGAGGACAGAGGTTTTAACAGCCAACCCCAGGATGCCCTCCACAGACTAATTGCCTGAGACTCTCTCAAGTGTCTGCTCCCCAAATTCCAGTGTAACACCTATCAGGCACTCACTCCAGTTAAGTTTCAAACAGGCCAAGATGTGGCTCAACTTGCTGTTCTGGGAGATACAATCAGTAAATCTCGGCAGAGTCTGCATAGTACAATTTCTACAGCTACACAGAATCCAAGACCTGTGGAGGCATGGAGGGCTCCACCTAGATTTCAAAGGATGTCTCGTACAACCTGGGGTCCAGGCAGACTTATTGCAGGTATCAAGCCATCGCAGGAGCCCCCCACTAGAGTAATGCCAAGTAGGAGTGTGAGGTCAGAGATGCTGCACAGATTCCCCACCAGGGCATTGCTCAGTAGAGTTGCAATAGGACTGCCACTGAGACCCCAAAGCTGGGTAACCACCAGGATGCAGCTGCAAGAGCTTCAGTACAAGCTGAGCCCAGGAAAACCTTGAGGGTAGGGCTTTCCAAGGCCTTGGGGGCCCAGACGCCTCACCAGGGTGTGGAGAAAGTGAGACATGGAGTCAAGGAAGAATGTTCTGGAGGTTTAAGACTGACTGTGTGTTTCCCTACTGAGGTTTGGACATACATGGGGCTTATTACTGTTTTTTTTTTTTTTTCTCAGTACTGGAAATTGAACCCAGAGCCTTTGCACTGTGGTACATCCCCAGCCTCGCTTGTTTTTTGAGATAGGATCTCTCTAAGTCACTAAGTTACCAGGGCTGGGCTCAAACCTGCTATCTTCTTCCCTCTGCCTTGCAGAATACTGGGAATTACAAACATGTACCTGTTGTGTCACTCATTTCTTTTTGCGTATTTCTCCCTTCTGGAATGGGAATGTCTGATATGGCTTATATCTAGATGTCCCCCAAAGTCTCATGCGGTCATAGGTGGGGCATTTCAGAGGTGGCTGGATCTAGAATGTGTGATGCTGGGATTAAGGCTGTGTGATTACTAAATCAGTACATTGTTTGGTTTGGCATAGTTCTAGGTGTGAAGGCTACCTGCCCTTAGGGCCTAGGTAGAATATATAAGGGATAGAAAGAGGCCAGCTGTTTGTCACTTGTGGCTGGTTGCTTGCTTACTTTTGCTGTATTCTGCCTGCAATGAACTGTTTCTCCTCAGCCGTGTCTCTCCGCCATGGCATTCTGCCTTGGAACCAACCCACTATGGACTGAAACTTCTACAAACAAGTTGGGAGGAGGGCATTTTCTGCTCCATTGGCTCCATTCCTCTGTGCAGTGCTAAACATACACTGGCCAGATTTTCACTTCTGAAATTTTTCATATCTCAATAACAACTCACATTTTCTGATTTACTTATTTTTTCTCATTATATCACTTTCACAATTTCATGGAAAATGTCACATCTTAACTATGTCTACAATGTTTTCACAGAGGCTGGCACCCCAAAAGCCACTCAGTCCCCCTTTTACCTTGGCAATTTTTTGTCTTTTCTTTCATTTCTAACATTCATTCCAAGATGCACCTTACTTTTCGAGTCTATAGCTCCACTCACTCATTATAATCCATATTTTGCAATTAAAAATGAACAGGATGGTTCATTTAACTCTTTGTAACAATCTAGTTTTGAGAAAAGATATCTTTCCAGGTTTCCTCCAAGTAGCACTCTGAAGTTGTAAACCCTTACAACCTATGCAGTTAACCACAGACTTTTTTTCTCTAAAAGTTAGCAGCTATCTTTGAAAATTTAAAATCCTCCCTTTGGTGAGAAATAAACAATGGTTTAAATAAACAATGGCTTTGTGGACTATTAAACCTTGAACAACACTAGGCAATGTTTAACTGGGTCTAAATTAGATTAGTAGAAAATATTAATTAATATCCAACAAATCTGAAATACTTGAGATAGGTGTACATATTCAGTGTTGCAATTTTAAATTTGTTTATTCATGTTAATTATACTTTTGGTCTTTTTTAGTTAGAATGTGGAGTATAGTGATTAACACTACAGGCTTTGGAGCCAAATTGCCTGAGTTCAAATTCTGGCTCCTCTACTTCCTATCTATGTGAGAGAAACTTTGCTTCTGCACAGCTGAGTTTTCTCAGGTATAAAATAAGTATAATTATTTTGCCTATAGCATGGATCCATAAGGAAAACTAAATGAAGTATTCTAGCATGGAAAGTGCTCAGTAAACCATAACCATTAGCATTATTTTTATCCTTACTTCTCAGACGAATGATTGCCATTGTAGATAGATAGATAGATAGATAGATAGATAGATAGATAGATAGATAGATATACACACACACTTTTTTAAAAAATCAAGTGGGTTCTGTGACATTATCCTTCCTATAGTTGGAATATGGGTAGTGTTCTCCAAAAGTTCATGTGGCCAAATCTTGGTCCCTAAAAAGGTATTACTAGGAGGAGCTATAGAATTTAGGAGGTGGGACCCAATGGCAAGTCCTTAGGTCACTGTGGGTGTGCCTTCAGAAGAGATTGTGGGATTTCAACCAGTCCTCTCATTCTGCTTTCTAGTTTGTGATGTTACCACTTGTTCAAATATGTCCTTTTGATATTGTCATCTACTACTCTCGTAAGAGGCCAAACCAATAAGCCACGCAGTCTTGGATTTGAACCTTCAAAGTTAAATAAACTTTTTCTAAGTTAATTATCTTACATATTTTCTTACTGTAACATGAAGCTGACTAATACAATTCCCAAGTGAGTGTTATCCATTGTAGTCATCCATTCTAAGGTTTTAGTCTAAATTATTATATACTTTTGCCTTAAAATCAACCGACATGATCCAGTAACTCCTAGTTTTGATGGTTTTATTTTTATCAGAATCTAAGAAAAAGATTCTTTCTCATCTGATACTAATGGCTGCTCCCAAAGTAGCTCATACATCACCATTATTAGCCAACTAAACCTATAGGTAGACAGAGCAAGGAACTGGTAATGTGACTGATTAGATGCTGGTGTTCTGGACTTCTGTGTAATGTAGAGAAATGAAATTTCATTTCCAATAGTTCCTTGGACTGCTAAAAGAGATTTACCATTGATTGTATCTGGCATGTTAGGTTAGGGAGGAACGAACTCAGCAGATGGAAAAAGAACTATTGCAATTTCACTAAATCCAAGCACAAGACAAAAGATTCATTTCCAACACGGTGTTATCAGGCCAGCTATGTAACCAAGTGCCAGTCAGAGAGGTTGGTCTGTGAACAGATGGCATTGTGGGTATGAATGAAATAGCTCCTGATAAGAGTCTTCCATTAATTACAAATGGAGGGCTTAATTTCAAAAGCTTATAATAAATTCCGCCAAGGGTGCCTGCCTAAGTCTAGTAACAATAGGGTTCACAAAAATCCAAAGAGCAGATTGTAA
The DNA here is from genome assembly GCF_000276665.1 of Chinchilla lanigera. Classification (NCBI taxonomy): domain Eukaryota; kingdom Metazoa; phylum Chordata; class Mammalia; order Rodentia; family Chinchillidae; genus Chinchilla; species Chinchilla lanigera. The sequence goes on from NW_004955490.1 coordinate 3,934,375, forward strand.
GGATGAGGTTAATGGAAATGAATGTATCATTTTCACCCTTTGTGAACAATGACCTTGTAAAAGCTTTATCCAGTCCCAAGAGTGAGGAGAACGAAGTATACTCCTATCCCTCGGTGATGTCTTTTGGCAGTGGAATTTATATGAAAATATGAGGAAGGTAATATTAGCTTACTCTGCTCACTGCACTGAAGTGTTTTATGTGATGAGCTCTTCACTGGGTGGTTGTGTCTCATGTTTATTAATCTAGAAGGATCACAGAATATAATGCTATTCTTTCAACAAGTAGTATTAGGACAGATGTAGGAACAAAGTCATTAGGGGCCTGAATGCAAAGCCCAAGGCAGAGGCAGACAATGCAACTTCTTTTGTGATCATGTCCTTCACTCACATCATTGCACATCTTAAGATTCAGTCAAGTTGGTTGATGTATCAGGTTGTTTAAAAATACAGTTTTAGAGAATATGAACAAAATCTAATTTATTAGCCTGTTGATTTCTTTCTCCTTTTTCCCCATCTTCATCACTTTTTATCCCCTTCTGAAAAAACAAAATATGATTTTTAACAAGAAGCCTAATATTACTCAGCATGATTTTGGAGTTGAAAGAGATGGCAAAACATGTTATGAAACAGTAAAATTGAATTTGCAACCTGACCTCAATCTGAACATAAAACCACAGCTACAGGATAATTTGAAAAATAAAAACAGGCTCTATTATGATCCTCATGCAAATTTAAAGTCAATACATGTCAAAGATTTCATTGAAATCATTAATTAACAAGAGAACCAATAAGCCAAGGGTCAGCAAACTATGACCTGCAAACCAAATCTGCACTATCACCTGTTTGAGTAAACAAAATTTAACTGAAGGGCAGCCATGCTCATTCATTTACATATTATCTGTGGCTAGTTCTGAGTTAAAATGACAGAGGTGTATGGTCTACAGAACCTAAAATATCATGCAGCCTTTTATAGAAAAAGGTTGCTATAGATGATCGGGAGTGCTGAAATAAATTTACAGGTAGATGCACAACAATCGATTATCTGCAAGGCAATAATCAATTGCATTCCACCATATAAGACATATTTGCATTATAATGTATACAGTCATGAATTCAATAATTAAAAGCATATATAATCCAGAAAATATACTAGACAGGACCACCCTCTTTTCTTTTCTGCATGATTCTAAATCTTTCCCAATTTTTCCTAATAGTTGCTAGGAGAAAGCTATTTACAAAGCCTCAAGTAGTAGTAGAGTTCACTCTATCTGAAAATAGAATAAAAAACAAGCTATACAGTCGTTTGTAAGGCCCAGGAAAATCATTCATTGTACTTAAGTCACCACCAGTCTACTTCTTAAAATCTTATCTTTCAGCCAAAACCAAGGTGTTCTTTCTAGGTGTCACTGGTTAAAATACATGCCCTTTGCCAGGGACAGCTCCAGATAATTAATAATTAACAACTTGGTGTGGATTATTTTTCTTCAGCAATTAACTGATCAGTCACCTAGAATTACTCAAAGGCCCACAAACCTGGGTGGAAAACTGACAAAATTTAATGAACATAATCTATACAGAAGTAGTCTAAAATAGACAGCAGTACTGGTTAAGCCCATAAAGGGGTTTGCTTGATAACACTGAGTTAACAAACAAATAGGTGAAAGACAGCTCTGTGTTAACCTGTATTAAATTAGATAAATCCTCAAAAAGTACACAAGAGATGGAGAGGATGCTCTTAAGGCTTTCAGTGTTACAGCTGTGTCTAAGATATAGTGAAAAAACAACTGGTGTGCTTGGAGTGTGCTTTCATTTGGGTACTATCTTGGTTACTTTTTTCTTGCTGCTGGGACAAAATATCTGACGCCCAAAATTAAGGAAGGAAAGGTTTATTTTGCTTACAGTTTGTGGAGCTTTCAATCCATACTTGGCAGATTATAAGGCAGAGTGGCACGTGGCAGAGGGCTGCATCTTAGGGCGGCAGCACACAGCTAAGCAACAACCACACACCAGGGCAGAATTGGGGAGGAATGCCCTCAAGCCCTTTTTTCCTCTCCCTTACATATGCAAACTATCCACCCCAGGGCAGGTGTAGCTCTCACACCCACCAAACTGTAAAAGCCTGCCCCTCAAGCCTGGCCGCTTGAGGCTTTTGGGGGACACACAGATTCAAACCATAACAGGTACTTTTATAACATATTTGTTGTTATAATGACAGGGATAACCTCATAACTTCTAAATCCTATGTAGAGAATACACACAAAATCTTATTTCATCTTCATAATTCCCCCAGCTATTATTGTTCCTATTTCATGGGCACAAGACAAGTAAATGGCAAAGCCAAAAGATACACCTAAATTGCACTGTGGGAAAGGCCTCCTCAGCACAGTATGAGCACAGCCTCTGTTCTCCTATCTGCTGACTGTCTACTGATTTAGTCATTATCCAAAGTGCTTTGATTACCTTAGATCACAATTGTCTCTCTAGTCTCAGATATGTGATCACCATGTATGACTTCAGTGTCCACTTGAACAACCCAACTAGTATCTTGGCCTGCCAGCTCCTTGGCTTCTCCATCTCCCTTGATCTCCATATCCACTCTTCTTCAACCCACTGTGTTCATGTCCAAGCCAAAGCTGGTCATCATTCAGCCCTGCTCTACGATGGACATCATGCATTCCAGTGTCCCACTTCTGCCCAGTCTCCTATCTTACTAATTTACATACTCTGACTCTGTCTGCTCTTTGACTTCAGAGAGACCTCAGTTTGTTTCATGCCTCAGTATTGTTCCCGGCTTTCAGCCCTTATCTACCTGATCTGAAACTCATACTCAATCAATCATCTGCAGTACTTCATCATCCACCTCCTGTCATCCTTGGTGTAACCTCAACCCTGGCCTGATCCAACAACCTGAATCCTCCAGCCCTGCATGTAGATTATCAAAGCTGCTAAATGGGAGAAAGGTCACATACTTCCATGTATGGCTGCCATTACAAATTTATAGGCTCTAATTTACTTAAGACTTCAGCACTGCTGGTCAATACTTCCATTTTCCTTTAGTGAGTATTTTACAAACATTCCACATTTAATGATCAAGTCCAATTCCTGCTAGAAGTCCATTGGCTGAATTGGTCACTAAATGAGGAACTGTATATATTACATACATTACAATATTCAGAACAAAAAAAGGTCAAAGGAAACTCCATAGCCCAGTGTGGTGGCACATGCCTGTAATCCCAGCATTCAGGAGGCTGAAGCAGGAAGATCACTGTGACTTCAAAGTCAGCCTGGGCTACAAAGTGAGTTCATGGCCAGCCTGAACGACATAGTGAAATCCTGTTTCAAAAAGACCAAAAAAAGGAAATTCCAACTTGATGACTTTGCTTTTATTTGCGTAACTCTTATGTACAGTGCTGAAATGTATAACAGCATATAAAACTACAGTACTGTACTATAAAGTAGAATCAGCAAAAGTTATAGTACTGTACAAATAAGCTATATAGTATAAAAATATATTGAGGCTCTATAAACAAGATGTACAGAAGTGTACAAAAAAAAGATGGTTTACGTGTCCAAACAGCCCCCCTTGGTCTTAAATCTAAAGTTGTTAGGTTGTTAAATGAGCAATATCTGTGGTTATTTTCCTATCACTGGGACAAAATACCTGGTACCTGCAATGTAAAGGAGGAGAGGTTTATTTTGGTTCACAGTTTCCATGGGTTGAGTACATGGTTAGCCAGCTCCAATGCAGAAAATGTATGGTAGAATGCACTGACAGAGAAAAGCTGCTCAGGTCATGGTGGCCAGAAAGCAGAATGTGAAAGAAAGAAGAGCTGGGGACAAAAATATGCCCTTCCAGGTTACATCACTCGTGACCCATTTCCTCTGACCAGGGCCCACACCCTAATAGCACATCCAACTATGAAATCAGTCGTAGATTAAACCAGTGATAAGTATAGCAACCCCATGATCCAATCAGTTTCCAAACACTTGAGACTTTTGGGAGACATTTTTGATCCAAACCATAGTAGTCAGCTTCTTCTGTCTTTCCCCTAAGCAAATCTCTCATAAATTTAACTTTTCCCATGCACCCTACTATTTTTTCTCCTTCACTCATAGCATCTAAGCTCACTTCCTACTTCCAAAAGAAAACATTTTTACATGAGAAGTACTTCAACTTCCAGGCCTCTCCAATGGCATGCTTAACTATAGGTCCACTCAACTCACCTTTTTCCTCTATTCTCTGAGGATAAGACATCCTTCTAGACCAAGATCAAGCTCCCCCAATCCCACCTTCACTGTTCACCTCATCTCCTTATAGCCTCAGTCACCTTGAACCACCCATGAGCCCCATCTTTATCTGCAACCTCTCCTCTCCTCTGTGGTTCCTCCTCCCAAGCTAATCATAGTATTCAAGCTGCAGCTTCCCCTCCTTCCCTTCACAGCCACATTTCTAACCAGAGGCATGTGGTATTCAATCACAAACTCAGGGATCCAGAGGTTTTGGAAACTAGGGCAAAGATGAGGAAGAGCTGTGATTCGGCAATCAATAGAACAATGTCCCAATGCAAAGCTCTAGCATCTGGGATCTGGAATGGAGGAGGCTGAGGCAGGCCACTTGAGCACTTACTGCATCAAGAGTCAATTCCTCTGTAAACTGAGACATGACAAAGCTCTTTGTGTAGAAAACTGGGCCCAGATGTGCAGGAAAAGGGGAGACAGAGGCCAATCCCATTCACTCCTTCGTTTCAACTACTATTTTTACTTTAAGATTCTCACCTCCATAGTTTCAGCCCTGACCTCTCCTACAAGATTCACACTGGAATTATACAATTTCCTGTTATGACTTCAAACTCAACATTTCTTAAATTGAACTCTTGAAATACTTTGTTCTGTTCTTCCCCCTGCACTTATTATCTTAATTAAGGACAGCACCATTCAATCAGGGTTGCAATTTAGAAAACCAGTATCCTTGGTTTCTTCTCCTTCCCTTACCTGACACATCCATTGAATGTCTTAAAATCTGTTTTGTCCTATATGCCTCTGGAATCAGTGTTTAATTTAAGATCTTTGCCACCTCTTCACTTATATTTCTAGTGTCTTTTAACTAGTTTACCATTCTGAGCCTCATTCAACAATAGGCTAGAGCTTGATAACTCCAGCTGGTGACGGGTGTCTGCTTCTCTTCCCAAGTCTGTGTTCCACGGTGTCATATTGGCAGCTCGAAATTGGCACGGAGTGGGTATTTACACCACAGAAATCAGCAAACACTACAAATAAAGATCTTTTATTTTCCTCCTGTGGAGAACTGTTTGTTAAAAAACATTTACCAGTAAAAATACCACTACCTATTTCCCACATTTTGGCCAAGCTGATTTATGAAAGACACACATTATAAACTATGCCATTCTTCTGAATAAAACCTTTCAGTGGCTCTCAACAGCCAATAAATAATATCTAAGATTCTTAATGGCAGATGAGGCCTTTTATCATCTAGTCTCTCCCTAAATATGCAGCTGCTCCCACCCTTCCTTAGTCACCATTCATGCCTAGCATAAGGCTCACAAGCTAGTTGGGTCAGGTCACACTTGCCTCACATATGTACTTTGTTTGACTGATACACTATATTTAAATCTTTTAAACTAAAAAAAATTCTAAAACTTTTATTCTAACCCTAATTCCATATTTGTGACTTCTTTTAAAATATTACATTGGGTCCTCATTCACGCTTATTATAACAATTTGCAGCAGCTGCTCCCTTTGAAAGGGCATCACAGTACCGGTTCCTACCATTCATTTGTTCAAATTAGGCATGTAAGCCTGCACCTAATTTCTGTTATCTGTTTCCTGATTGGCCCTTTTGCAGATCATGTCATAAAGTCTAGATCATTATCCAAAACCACGCATCCTCATAGAATTTTTTTTGCATTGGCTAACCTGATGAGAGTGCACAGTCCCTGCACTGTCTTGCAAGGAAAAAAAAAAAAAACAGCATAACAATGAACAGAAGTGGTAGTATACATCTGTGGTCTATGGATCAGAAGTCTCCATGTCAAGGCAATATAACTGTGAAAAATGACAGACAGGAGGATCTGTCTCAAATTGTTGAAACCTCCAGGTAGTTTAGTATAGAACCAGTCTGTTAACTCTCCAGTGAATCTTGAAATGTCTGCCTTCTCACCTGGTCTGGGGAAGCAAAGGTCAGGGGAAATTTACTCATGTTGACCCAAATTTTGGGAGTTAGGTTTGTAAACAAGAGAGTCATTCTCTTAATTTGAGAATACATTTACTTTGTTTACTAAATGCTGCCTGCTGTCTGTCTAGCACTGTACTTAATGCTATAGGTGAAAAAAGCAGAACAGGACAGCTCTGCGTTTAGGACAGAACCTCCTATCTTATTAAGGACGCAAGAAGTAAACATGTGAAATAATTAGAGAATAATGTGAAGCAGCATTGGAAATGTGATTGCTTTGAATGTAACCTAATGTCCACAGTATTTAGGTGGGCAGCAAGGGATAGGTGAAAGAAGAGTAGAAGTTATTTTTTTCAGTTTTTCTTTTATTTTAAAGAAAAGGAGAATAAACAATAAAAACAGGGTAGAAGCTATTAAAGAAGCTAGATCTTTCAGTGTGCCTTAACTGGCAAAGAAATGAGGCAAGAGCTTCTCCACAAGGGGTTCCACAGGGGACTCAGGGAGAGCAGTGACTGAGCTGAGTGCAGAAACTGTGAATAAGAACACTGACTAAAGGAAAAAAGACAGTCAGGGTGGTCACAGCTGATCACTGAAGACCAGATTTTTAAAAAGATTTCCTTGGTGGTGTCAAGTACTCAGAAAGCCAAATGAAGGAACAGAAAGCTCCTTGTTGGACAGTGTATGTAGGTAGCTCTGGAAAACATTCCATATTTTAGATGTAGATAGCAACCTTTTGTCCCTATGACACAAGTGAAGCTAAGTAACATTCATGGGTATTTCTGTGTGTCTTGGACGTGCCTGGCAACATGGACATAAAAGAAAATAAGGAATGGAAAGAGTAAGAAAAGTAGAAAAGGCAAGTGATGAGAGAGAGAGGACAAAGGAAGAGCGGCATGGTAGAAAGCAGACAGTACCTGCAATCCAAGCCAGGAAGCCTGTGCTACGCGGTATCTTCCTCCAACACCTTTTGATGGTGACAGAGATTCAGGAATGCCTCTACCCAAAGAAAGGACAGATCTCCCAGATTTGAGTTCTTTCCGTTCTGGGACAGACTGTGACAAACTGTTCGCTTACAATTTCTCCCAATTCTAGGCTTTATGCCGATTGTGTTTATGTTCATTTCCAGGCCCACTCAGACCTAATTCTTCCTTAGCCTGTAGGTTTATTTTAATTTCTGAGATTATTCTTTCCTGTGTCCAATTTACTTTATGAGCCAAGTTGCTCATTTCCTGCTGTTTTGTTTGTAGCTGCTGCCTCTAAATGTTTAACAATGTTTATTCGCTCCTCCATCCTAGCAATTGATGACCAACATGTAGCCAGCTTTCAACTTTTCAGAGGCTGATGCAACCTCTGAGGGAAGGAAATAGGTTTCTTGCAAATCTTTCCACCTCTACTTTTTCCCATATTCTCTCTTTTTGGCTACTTCACTTTAGGGAATCCTTCATGCCATGTGGGAGGGAGGAAAAAGCGATGAAAAATGGTAACTCATTCTTTTGTCAAGTGGCCAGTAATGACGAGCTATTTTTAAAGAGGTTTGCTTTTGTTTTTTTGTTTTTTGTGTTTTTTTGGTATCAGGAATCAAACTCACAACCTTAGGCTTGCCAGGCAGGCACTTGTGCTGCTGAGCTATATCCCTGGCCCTTTTAAAGAGGTTTGGAAAGTAAAAGAAAGACACTATTAATTAAAACAATATTTGTCTTTTGTGAGAATTTTAATTATTCATGTTCTGTTCTCCCCAGTTAAAATGAATATTAGGAGCTGTTTACTTGTTTGTTTTTCCTTAAGTGTAACAAGACCAGTATTTTCCAATCTTCTGGAATCTTACCCAGCTCTGCCCCTACATAAAGAAGCTTCCTTATTATTCTAACCTTCCCTGTACTATGACTCTGGATTTTACTAAAGCTTAGACTCCTCTGTGTGTCTAATGTGCTATCGCAGTTTCATTATTGGACTGAAAACAAACTGGGTCCCAAATGACCTACATTCTAAGTCTGAAAATTTTTTAAAAATTCATTGTTCAGGATCTGCTTCCCCAGAAGTGCTGCTGAATACCTAAAGAGCTCCCCACACCTTTCACCTATACCTATTTATGCTAAACAGACCTTTCACTTGTACCTACTATTTAACATAACAGACATAACAATTTCATCAAAGGACATTTTGCTATTATTAACCCATTCATAAGACCAGAAGTGCTCATTTACAGAGTGATTATTCCTGACAAAATCAAATAATTTTTACCTAGAGGAAGTTGAATGAATCCTGTCTGGCCTTGGTCTTTGGGCTGCTGAATTGCCTTATACAGTATGTACACAGTAAATTTAACTATTTGAGGAAGTCTTCTCTTCAGACACCAGGGCTTAATTTATATAGTCTTTAAAACGGTTGACTGGCTGTTTTTAACCTTTCAAACAAGTATTACTGCAGTCTTGAGAACTCATTTGGAACTGAACACATAGTAATAAGTAGTCAACTAACTTTGTATAAGTTGATCTACCCAACTAAACTTCAGAAGGTCAGGACACCCAACACTTTAGTCTTCTCTGTGTTGTCTCAGATGGAACTGGGTATGTTGTAGTAACATAATGTAAGAGCCAAGCTCTAGAGTCATACTACCTAGGTTTGCGCCTTGGTTCTGCTACTGAAAACCACATAACTGTGGGTATGTTCCTTAACCTCTCCATGTCTCAGCTTCTTCATATAAAGAGAGTATTTATCTCACAAGGTTGTCGTGCATATTAAATAAGTAAATCCATGTAAAGTGCTTAGAACAATGCCTGGCACACAGTAAGCATTCCACAAACGTTAGCAATTCTGATAGGAAGTGGCAACAAAACAGAGATCTCCATTCGTATTTGATGAGCTCTATGGTCCTTCTCTCTCCAAATCTTAATCATGCCCTTCTATGCTTCTCATTTTTGTACGTATGTAGGTTCCCACACTGATGATGGACACCCAGTTTTCTGAGTTCACACCGGACATCACTCCCATCATGCTGGCTGCCCACACCAACAACTATGAAATCATCAAATTGCTCGTCCAAAAACGAGTCACTATCCCACGGCCTCACCAGATCCGCTGCAACTGTGTAGAGTGTGTGTCCAGTTCAGAGGTAGACAGCCTGCGCCACTCCCGCTCCAGACTGAACATCTATAAGGCTTTAGCAAGCCCCTCACTCATTGCCTTATCAAGTGAGGACCCCATCCTAACTGCCTTCCGCCTGGGCTGGGAGCTCAAGGAGCTCAGCAAGGTGGAGAATGAGTTCAAGGCTGAATATGAAGAGCTTTCTCAGCAGTGCAAGCTCTTTGCCAAAGACCTGCTGGACCAAGCTCGGAGCTCCCGGGAACTGGAGATCATTCTCAACCATAGGGATGACCACAGTGAAGAGCTTGATCCCCAAAAGTACCATGACCTTGCCAAGTTGAAAGTGGCAATCAAATACCATCAGAAAGAGGTAAGTTGAGATCATCTCTGCTTTCAGGACATCTTCGGGCTTCCAGAGTCCAGAACAAGAGAGCAAGAATCAGCATTTTTGTACCACTTAGACCTCTAATAGATGAATAGTTAGACAAGTCTCATAGATAGGCTCATTCATCCAAGACACAGACAGCCTTTGTGTGTTTTCTCTATGACCAGAAAAGCAGCCACGTGATTCATTGATGGGAAAGCATTCATTCACTCATGTTTAGGGAAAAAAAGTAATGATTGCAAACTAAGATAAGTACCCCAAAGGAACAGTGTTCTGTGATATTTCACCCTATATACTGGAGCTCTAGACAGTGAAGAAGGAAGGATTACCATATACATGCTGGTGACTATTGGCACGATAGAGTCCCTGGCAGCCCTTTAACAAGAATACTGAGATGTACATTTGAAAGATGGTTTCTTACTCAAAGTTTGTAGTTCTGTAGATGGCTGAAACAACAATCTGCTACGGTGTGACCTCCAAACACAGGGTCCACCATTTGAGGGAGGCCAGTTCAAGGGGATCACAGGAGAGGGTTCGACTTTCCACTAAATCATATGTACAATCTAATAAATGCTGTTTCATACCACCTTATCAAACAGTTCTGGAGAGACTTGTAGAAAATCTGATTTCTATCTCTAAGGAGACACCATCATACCTCAGAAAGCACAAGGGCAACTGAAGACGGAATTCCAATGCACTAGCTGTGTGACCTGAGAAAAGTCACTCAAATTGCCGAGGCATTAATTTCTCACTTATGAAATAAAGTCAATAATAATTTCTCCATTTCATGTGGCTATTGTGGGATATGAGAAAAGCTAATATTCAGTGCATGCCATGGGAAATGTTTTCATTTACATTTCTATATCTCTTCCATTCTACCTTGAGTCAGATCCAAACAAGTGGGATTGAGAGGTCCCTGCCAGTTGCAGGCTAACTACCAATGCCTTCCCCTCATGGACCCAGGCTCTGAAGCAAATCACATATTATTTTATGTATGTTCACCTGGTGGGATATATATATATATATATATATATATTTTTCCCGTATGACCTGAATCCATTCAAAATGTTTACCTTTCATAGTCACTGTGACTTTGGATAAGACCCAGAAGTCACATAGTGGCAGATCCAGTGAATAAGGTGGGTAAGGAGACATTAATGTTTTTGTGACCCTGTCTTTCTGTTGGATGGCACTCGGCAGCAACAGTCAACATTTTTGATCACATCTCATACTGACACTCATGAAAGAGGACTTCCAGAACTGCTTCAGAAAGTGGCAGGGTTATGGGATATGTGTTTGAAATGAGAAGTATTTTGAGGGGAATCAATGCAAGGTGTCTTTTACTGTAGTAACTCTTTTAACATCACCATATATTTTGATCACATATTACATATTTCTATTAATGATATGCAGTAGTTTCAATGTTTCTTTGCTTTATATAAATTGGTATAATACTGTGAGAAAGAAATCATGTGTTTTTATAACATGGGTTGTTTCTAAGTGACAGAATGGCTAATATGAACAGAAAAATTTAAAAGATACTCTAAAATATGACTGAATGTTGCATTTCTCACTTACCTGGATATGAAATTTAACTGCTTTAGACGTCACCCACCACCATGAAAGTTGATGAAACATTTATTTTCAAGATCATCTTCCAACTGTTTCATGTCTGCACCTCTTCTGCTCATATAACCTTCAGTTGCCACTCTTAGTTCCTGCTCCACTTGGAAACCACCCTGATGACTTTTTCACTCCTACGGGGATCTGTGAGGCATATGGCCATGAAATCACCCTTGGCTTCTCGTTAACTTCCCTCCACCCCTCATTAACCTTCACATCACTGGGCCAGAGATATAGCTCAGTGGCATAAGCACCTGCCTGGCAAGCTCAAGGTCCTGAGTTCAATTCCCGATACAAAAAAAACCCCTTCACATCAATTGCTGTTTTAGTCCTTTTACTGTCCTGAAACTATACCCTCTGTGTTCCTTGTTTTATAATTTTTTTGATCACTGCTATTATAGAGTACTGTCATGTACAGTATACTTCTTAGTCATCATTACAGCAACCTGAATGTGCCAAGAAGGTATATTTCTTTTTACTATCAGAATAATGCATCAGAGATCCCCAAATTGATTCCTGGGGCCAGTTGCTGAATACATTAAAGAGGAAGGAGTCATTTTTATTGTGGTAAAATATCCATCATTTAAAATTTGCTATCTTAACCATTTTTACATTTATAGTTCAATAGCATTAAATACATTCATGTTGTGCAACCATCATCACTAGGATTCCTTTTTGAAGATGGTAAGTTTTGGGGTGTCTTCTTTCAATAATGAGCAAATTTAATTAGCTTCATATTTTGCAGAGCATGTTATTTTTGTAAAGCTGGCAAAGGAGTGCTTCTTCACTATTCAAAATTATGGATATTCATCAGTAATATAAAATCAATCTAAAAATACTGTATTTATGCAAAGATCAACAATTTTAAGCTTAGTTCTATTCACTGATCATTGTAAATCAAGTCAATGGGAACTCTTGCATTTAGCTCAAACTTTAATGCCCTAGCCAAAGACTTTAGAATCATTTTGAGACTTATTTATCTTGCTCCAAATTTTCCAAGATAAATTATCTTAGCAATGACCATTGTTCAATTTTAGTTTAGTTTATCATCAAACTAGGCCTTTGTAGGTAAACGGATGCAACTAGAGACCATACTCATAAGTGAAATAAATCGGACCAGACGAGTAAACATCATATTGTCTCCTTGGTATAGGAACCTGAAAGACTAGGTAAAACTCAAAACGTACAATAGATGATAGAAAAGGGAAAGAAATTGCTCAAAGGAAGGAATGACTGGGGTGAGGGAAAGAAGAAAAAAGAAAGAAGGAATGCAAAATATATATATATATATATATAAATAGTTGCAATAACTGTATTGCTGATGTCTGATGGTGTATTGAAATGAACAGTTACTGCTAACAAGTTTCTATGTTCTGATCGACTTTGCGTGCTTGTGTCTGGTGGTCTGAGCAACTGATTTGAAGGTAACAATATGCAATGGAATTACAATGGTGAACTCATACCATCTTGTCTAGTGATACTCTGTATTATCTGTAATGTTTTCTGCAAGAATTATTTTCTTATTCTCTTTAATGGTTTGAGCAATCTTTCCTTCTTACATCTGGTAATCTGAGCAATGTAGTTGAGGATAGCGATATGTAATGTAACAACCACTGTTGATTCGTATTATTTTGTCTTGAGACCCTGTATCACTTTGTTCTTGCTCTGATTTATGTTCATGATACTGGTATGCTGCTACTGTTCTATTTTTTGTTTTTTTTTTTGTTTGTTTGTTTCTCATTTACTACTCTCTTTAAAATTAAGAAAAAATAAAAATAAAAAATAACAAACTAGGCTATGCTGATTAGCAGGTCAGACTTGAGAATTCCAATGTATCTTAAAGTGTGTAGACTATGGATATTGCTTCGGTTATGTAGGCATCAACCTATAAACCCCTTCTGACTTGTAGCTTCATTTCCACTAAAAACTAATCCATCTCAATCTGAGAATTACAGTTTGTTTTTTAAATCTCAGGTCGTGAGTCTCAAATGAGTACAGACTCTGATTTCTCTCTGTTCAATCCGTGTATCTAGTTTAAGGATGAGTATTCACATCTTGAACAAATCAGCAATGTCTTTGAGGTGTTTCTGTAACTTTAACCTTAGTATGTTCAATAATAAATATAATCATGTGAGTTACTGAGGTTCCAGTGATTAAACAGTCTGTGGTTAAATCTCAAGTTCTGGGGGCAGCAATAATTTTTCTCTAAAAATTAGATGTGGAAGAGCTGAATTCCAAAGCTAGTTAAGGTTTGTCAACATTAAAATTTTAGGAGATACAGTTTCAAAAATCCCAGTGTTTCCTCAAGTTTAAGAATATAATTACTGAAAACCATTACTATTCTCAGAATTTGTCATAATATAAAGGGCATCTATGCTTGTGTTTTGAGCAACAGATTTTCTTAATGACATCTTTGATTAAAGGAATATGAACAAATTGTTTCATAAGTGTGCACCCAGCAGTGAACTTTACATAAATCCTTGTATTAAAGTAGAAAAAATAACTCGAGATGTTTTCAGCACATTTTAAAATCATTAAAATGAAACTATGACAGGAGATAAAGAGTTAAGTGGTTTTCCTTACTCTGCTAAAAGGATGCTCTATTCTTCGGAGGTATAACAGTGATCATCTTCAAAAATTCTTTACTACTTTGAGGAGATGTGATATTCAAGACCAATAGATGGCTGTTATGTCAATATAAATAACTCCCAAATAACCTTAGGAACTAGGAATTATTTTTACTTTTGTTAGAAAATTTCTATTAGTTGGCTAGTTGGTTTGTAAGCATTATATAGATGGAAGAAAAGCAAGCTTTAAATGTGTGCTAGAGGGAGCAGAGTCCCTGAGAAAACAGAAAGTGTACCCAAGAGAAATCACTAAATATTTCTAGTCTATTAAGATAAGGTTATCTGCATAAAAACACAATATTCATTCTACTCAATGTAAAAAAAAAAATAATTGTAAATATCTGTTTGGATCATGGTGGGTTAATAATATTCAGAGTTATGTAAGTCCCTCAGGAAAAACAATCTTAGCTTAAAGGGAATATAATTTATTATTCCCTGAAGAGTTTTTTTCCTTGTTTTTCCTTACTATTCCTACTAGAACTCAAATAGGCTCCTCCCTACAAAACTTAATTTGATGACAAACAAGCTCCTAAGAATGAAACAAAAGCTGATTGCAAACTATATATAACTTTGACATTAAATAGAGTAAGGAAGCTCTGATCTCTTAGAAAACGGGTGTAAAACTAATGCATAATCTTTACATGTCAAATAGACTCTTAAGTGTTCTCATAGACATTTTTCAGATATCCATGAAAAGTCTTGATTCTGTGTGTGTCAGACATACCAAAGACTGAAAACTGTCGCTTCATGTGTTTTTATTACCACTGAAGATAATCAGAAAAATCATCATAACTCTTATTTTAAAAATGATAAAGGAGTATATTCAGAGGTTTGTTCTAGATCATCTGACAAGCCAGAAGCAGAATGTCAGGCTGTGATACAAAATTCTCTCTCAGGATACTCTACTACCTTCTGCTGAGTGGAGTTTTTTTCTTTCTTTTTTTTTTTTTTCCGGTACCGGGAATTGAACTCATGACCTTGTGCTTGCCAGGCAGGTGCTGTGCCACTGAGCTAAATGCCCAGCCCCTAGAGGGAGTGAAGTTCTTTTATGTCTGCTTAGTAGCCTCCAAATTCACCACCAGGTAGTTTAAAATGACCCCAATTTTTTGGCTTTTTCATGAAATTTTATTAGTTAAAATGTCTTAAAACAATAAAATGGTTAGGACCAATGTTTAGTAAGGATCATAAGCAGTTACAATATAATAACTGAAAGCAATCATCACACATAAATACAGAAGTACGCAGCCAAAGCGCAGATGGATGAAGATGTCTGCTATTATCTAAGTGCCATCTACCACTCTATTCCCCTTGGGTTTAACACCTTTAAGCCTGTCTCAGAAGAACAAGCCCCTCTACCTCTCTATTCCTCCATTCCATATAACAACTGGCTTTGGTACTAATCTCAAGATCCTGAAAAGGGCTAGTCTGGATAAAGAACAAGCTACTCTTTCTATTCTCCAGGAGGAGATTCAGGATTTGATCAGCAGCATCCAGTCAGTGGGCTAAGTTAGTTCACACTTCTTCCTCGAATAGAATGTTTAGATTAGTATCAATGTCTTAGTGTTAGCTAAGTTGCATAAGACAAAAGTAGGTTGGTTCATTAAACCTGCTCAGGAACAAACCCCGTACAATGGCTTTCTACCCTAAATGGTTGTTTAACATCACAACTTATGAACATTCTACTCTCTCCTAAAAACAACAACTCCCAGTTCTTATTCCTAAGTATTTTTTCCTAAATTTAACTCTTATCACTACTAACTATTTGTAATTCTGTTCCACATGGCAAACATTAATTGATGAAATAGTCTCTTTGGAGTAGGATTACATCTTAACAGTTCTTGAACACATATAATCACACAATCAAAACAAGCACTGAAGTATGTCTAATCTCAAGGTGCCATTACAGTGCAATCCTTCCAGGAATCCTGTTATATAAGAGGCTAGCCAGATCCACATACTATGAGGTTGTAGCATCTTCCTGCTTTGACTCCTAAGGGTTGTATTGGCAGGTGTTTTACAGACTTGTTCAAGTCTTGTTTCCAGGTCTGGAGTAGTGTTACAGATTCTTCTTGTTGTTACTTTAATAGCCTGCTTGTTGCTTCAGTTTTCTTCCAATACCCGAAGAGTTTTAACAAGCCCAGTAAAATTCACATTCTAGAGTTCTACTTGAACAAAGAGACACTCTTCAGCATCTATCATGTTCAAGGAACAGAACACTCTGAAGTTCTTTTCAGGCAGACAGTTACCCTTCAGTATCTATCCTGTTTGAGGAACAGCACCTTCTAGATTTCTACTTGGACAGATAGCTATCCTTCAGTATCTACTGTGATTGAAGAACTGTATGTCTTTTTTCCAGCTAAACTGCTCATCAAATAGAACTTACCATAGACTACTGGTCTCTCTTTGGATGTGTTTTCTGATCTTCTCCAGGTTTTTATGCTTTAAGTTTTATTTTTCCACAAATTATAGCCCAATTTCTTAAAGCCCAAATTCCTTATGGGAAGTGTCTATCTTCTCTGGTTGTCATAAACTTTAATTAAAGCATAGAGTCTATCTTTTTAACTTTTATCAGGTCCTTTGTTACTATAAGTACTAAATGTAAGAATACTAAATTATCACTAAGTATATAGATTTCCTTGTTTAACTGCTATCCGTGATATCTGCAAATTGTTCCTGTTGGGATGGAGAGATAAGCTGATTCTTCCTGGTTTCTCACTATTCTATTTAGGTTACTTTGGCACAATCCTTTTGCAGTGCCAAAATTATATGCCATTTGGAACATAGCTGTGTATCTATAGACTCCCTTCAACTGGCAAAGTAAGGTTCGGTTTGTTCAGTTACTGTAGCAGCAAAGTTTCACAATCTGCTTCCCAATGTGGCCTGTTAATTACCCACAGTCATTGTTTGAAGAGATAATTTTATTTTCCCTATTATTGCCTTTGTCTGCCCATCCAAGACTCCTGGATCCTCCTGTGCTCTTATCATTCTATCCACACAGCTAGAAATCTTTCACACTAATATGTTAAACAGTGCTATACATTCTAATTTTTAAAAGGACCTATGGTAGCTTTTCTGAATGTAACTATCACTTTATTAAATTGGTTAAATCACTTTATCCTGAAAGTCAGCAGTTAAACTGACTCACGTTTCTCCTACTATTGGCCATTCAAGTAAGACCTGGCTACATACTCTAGTTCCCCATATTTATCTTTAAAGGTAGCTCATTGTCTATGTATATAGACCTCACTCAATATTAGATGCAACCTGTGTCATCTATATTAAATGCCGTTGTGATTCTTTTGACTGTAATATGCTTTGGGACTCTGTGTAAGTGTGGTCTGGTTCCCACCAGTGTGGTCTGGTTCCCAGCAGTGTGGACTGCCTTCTACATATCACTTCCTCATACTCTGCATACACCACATTGCTGATGGTATACCTTTACGTATTTACCTAGGTTGTTGGCTATGTCATGAGATGCAAAGGCCAGTCTCTAAGAAGGCAGGCCATAATGTCCATGTGTCTTGTCTGAAGGATAGCTAAATTTCCTTCACATTTGTTCCTTCTCCATTTTGATGTGACAGTGCTCCAACTACTGAATTTTCCCCTTCTGGTATATGGAGAATTATGGCTAAATAACAGTCCATTTTTTGTTTATGTTCATTACTGATCCTACTTTTCAGTAAAAAAAAAAAAATGTATTGCTATGTTGAAGGTATAGCAGGTCCACTGTGGCAAGGCTACCAACTATTCATTCTAAATTCAGCTCCATGCAAGAAGATGCACTAGGGGCTGGGGATTTAGCTCAGCGGCAAAGCGCCTGCCTGGCAAGTGCAAGGT
>NW_004955490.1:3952220-3978208 GCF_000276665.1 Chinchilla lanigera
AATAATGTCATAATATCAACTCTCTATGCGTAAGACTAAAAAGAAAGATGTTATTTTAAAATGTGAGAGGAATATTATGGTTTTGACAGCTCTTAGTGAGATAAGATACCTGGGTGTTTTACTATTACAAAAGGTTTATACAAGTGACAATTGTAATATTAATAGCAATAACTGAAACTCTAACTCAAAGAATGGTAATAATAAAGTTTAAGAAGCAGGGCTGGGGATTTAGCTCAGTGGCAAAGTGCCTGCCTGGCAAGCACAAGGTCATGAGTTCGATTCCTGCAACCAGAGAAAAGACAAAAAAAAAAAAAAAAAAAAAAAAAAAAGAAGATGCACTCTATCCACTCCCCTTTGTGGACCATCATCTCCAGGTTTATATAACAAGTGCTTGCCTTCCACTGGTGAATAGTCTTTTTAGAGCCTTGTGTAGTAATTCTAGTACTTCTTTATTTGGTATAATGTACCATTTCCATTTGGGGAACAATACTGCAAAGTAGTTGTGACGTGGGTCAGCATTTGTAGGAAAAATTCTGCACTGGAACCTCTTAGCCGCAGCTTTTTCAAAAGTTTCTCCCTTGCAACATTCATCTGAATATCCTTCTGTAGTTTATCTGTAGATACCATTCTTTCAGAATTATCTCCCTTAATCTGCTGTAGCATCCTACTTGACAAATCTTCTCTTAAAGATCCAATAAGGGATGATATTTTTTCAAATACAAGTATCCTAATATTGTCCCGTTAATATGAAGACAGTCACTGTAGTATCATCAGGGGGTTATTCTCCTTTTAACTTGTTTTTCATTGTAGAACCGTGAAACTGAGTCCCAAGATGTGAGAGGTCCCAGTGCTTTGGTCCATTGTTAGGTTGAAGAGATTCTCTGCTATTATTTGTGCCTATCATCAGAAATCTTAACAGAATGGAGGAGAAGTAAAAGAACCATATTGCTAAAGTCAGAACATTCTGAATAACAACAAAGAAAAACCTAGCCTTTTCTGGAAGGAAAACAAATCTTACTTGCTCTATAAATTTTAACAATGAAAATGTGCAGCTAATATCTAGAAAAATCGGAACAGCTAATATCTAGAAAAAACAGAGAACTAATCAGTTCTCACATGTTGATTGAGGGAAAATTGGGACTTATTCCCCTCTAAAATTGTCGAGACCAGACAGCAGATCTTCATTTATATCACCTATGTCTAACAATGCTTCATCTATGTCGAGGATCAGGTCTTCATCATCTTTTAGTGAAAGTATTGATTCCAAATCAGAGAAATTAGCAAGATCTGGTAGTGGGGCTTCATCTGGAGGAGCTGCACCTGCTTCTACTTGTTCTGCTCTATTACTTGGTTGTAAACGAGGAATTTGCTGCCCTTGTGAAAGAAAGTGTAAAATCTCTTCAGCAATTCTTATTAACTGGGCCACACAATCAATGAGTCCACCAAGGAGTTCAGGCATTGACACAGGCTCCATGCTTCAATTCTCTCAGGTAAAATACTACTAAAGGCTGTAGCAAATAAGCTCTTGATGACAGTAGATCCTATGGGCCCAACAATGGTTCTTTGGTTGTTTTAAATGAGAAGTGAGGATGCTGACATAAATATGATGGTGATCAAATATAGAAGGAGGCCAGTGGTACTACAGAACTTTTGATGGTGTTGGTTCACCTCTCACAAAATGTACAAATAGTACTGTTGTTTGTACTAGTAGTGAACTGCTATTATAATGACCATCAGACAGATTGTCACAGCTGAGAGACAACAGCAAAGCAGACCTAATAACAGAATAGAGAAATACAAAGATTAGCATGTGTGAGCTTTTATTCATCCTACAGTCCCTGGCTATAGGATACCTCTATCAAGAGTTGACCATAAGATTGAAGGGGAATCTGTAGCTATTGTTCCTCACTTTTTGATACCTTCTGATGATCTACCACCTCTCTTCCCTTTGAATTTCTCCAGGTCTTCATCTCTCATTAGGGAATTTGAGACCAAGTGAGCACAGGTAGTTGGCCTGTACCTCTTGAAGAACTGTATTGAGGGAAGACATGAATTCATGGTTTTTCAGTTAGCTCTGTCATTACTAGCACCTTTGCCTCATTGTCATTTATAGCTGGAGCCACTAAATATTTTCTGTGTTTTTAATAATCCATTAATGAAAGCTTCCAATTGCCCTGAGTCCTGGTACTGCATGGTAAATGAAAGTCCCACATTTTGTGTCTTTTGCAAACTTTGAAGAACTGCAGTTATAAAATTAGATCCATGGTGGTTGTCAACTTAGTGCCCACTTTCCGTATCTAGTAGTTAGTTCTTCCAGCTTTGTCTAAGGCCATAATGTACTGTTTTTATCTGCATGCATAGTGGGCTCTGCACACCCACTTCTTTAAGACAATATTGTTTGAAAATCTAGGGATCAGTCTAATATAAGCTACCTGCCACTTTTGTCTACCTTACCCTTTAAATGAATTCATTCCCCTTAAAATGGATTCATTGAGGACATAAAAGTTACTAGTAATTTAACATACCTCATACTGTTTACTCACTTTTTTGTTTGATTCATGGTTTTATTTTTTAGTTTCTCATGTACTTACCTACTACATTTATGTCCATATACCCTGAGGTTTCTCTTGTCCTTTCTATGACTTTAAAGTGAACTGACAAGGGAGCTAGGTCAGTTGGAACCCAAGGGTGCATGGCCTACATTTTTTGGGAAGAGGCAGATGTTCTCCTCTCTCATTCAAATGGGAATTTTGTCTCTCCAGTCTAATAAAGATGATTCATGTCCTACATGAACTGCTAAAATCTTTTCATTAATTTATTTTCACATCTCTCTTCACCATTTTTTCCAGCAATAGTCTAGTCCAATATTTTTCATTTATTAGATCATGTATCCCTAGTCTATTGCTGATTAGTGTGGCTATATACCTTTGGCCACTTTTTTCTTGGGCATACCTACCCATTAAATTTCAGAGTAGCTATGCTGTAAATCGGGCTGCTTGTCTTTCTCTGACCTCAGTCAGGCTTCTCTTAGTTAAGAATCTTAGAAAGCAACCATCTATCTCACTCTTTTAGGATACCTTCAAGCCTATTATTGCCTAGTTTTCAGCTGTTCTGACCAGAGTGGGGCCCAGTAAGCCAGAGGCTTCACCTCGAGCTAACTGTACTCTTTAGATGATTACTGGAGTATAGTAAGTCATCAGCCAGTTGGTGTGTGACTTAAACATGGAGCTGACTGGTCCCTACAGGACCTATTTTGATTCACTCAGTTATATAGTATCTCCAATTAGTGTAAGTTCTGTCAGATCATTCTAATTTTTAGTCCAAAATCCTACCATTTCCCACTAAGTTTACAGGGTATTTTTGTGTTATGGCACTTAAAACTATCTCATAGATTCTTATGTTTTCTGTCACCCACCCTATCATCATTATTTATATAGACTAAAATGTGTCATAAGATTAAGAAACCTGTTTTGTTTTCCACTGTGTGTCCAAGGTAGAGAAACGTGATTGGTATGTGGTAGGAAACCCATGTCCTTGAATGAAGGGAAAATACAGCAGGAGGAAGGAGCAATTTTGGTTTTCTGGGTTTTTTGGTTTATTTCTGAGATAGGGTCCTGCTCTGCAATTTAGGCTGGCCTTGAACTCATGGAGATTCACCTGCCTCAAGCTCCTGAATGCTAGGATTACAGGCATGCACCACCACGCCTGGCTGGGAAGGAGAACAATTTTTAGCATATTCACCCAGTAAATACAGTCAAGCTTCAACCGTATGTGGTAACAGTCATGAGTAAAAAGATCAACCAACTCATCAAAAAGTATAGTTGATAAAACAAAGAGGCACAGAATGACAAAAATATTAACAAATCATATACAATATCTAAGAAATTGTACTCAGACTGTGTAAGAACTTCTCAAATTAATAATAAAAATACAAACAACTGAACCTTTTAAAAGGGCAAAATTATGAACAGTCATTTAAAAAATGAACAGGTAATAAACTAAAATTTGACAACACTAAGTGTTCACAAAGGTACAGAACAACCAGGATTTTCACATGCTTCTGGTAAGAGTGTAAATACCTGTCAATTACTTGTAAAACCAGCACACACCTATCTATGTCCTGGGATTCTACTTCTAAGTATTTACCCAAGAGAAATAGAAGCTCACAAAAAACTTTATACGAATAATTACAACAGATTTATGTATAATAGCTAAAAAATGTAGAAAAAACATCAAGTATCCAATGACAGGACAATAAAAATAAACTGTGGTTTATTCATAAAATGTGACACTAATCACCAATAAAAATGGTGCAACTCATAGTAACAAGTACATAGAATATTAAAAACTTTGAATTTAATGAAAAAGCTAGCCTCAAAAGAACACATGCTGTATGTTTCCATTTATATACAAGTCTAGAAAATGTAAAATAATCTACAGTACAAAAGTATCAGAATAAAGGTTGTATCCAGGGTATGGGGGCTGATTGAGAATAGGTATAAGAGAACTTTTTAGGGTTACAGTAATGATATTTAAATAGGGCTGTTAGTTACACAGGATTATGCATTTGTCAAAACTCTCTTAAAATTTGTACATTTCACTGTATGTACATTTTACTACCCTCAAAAGTAAGCAAACATAATCCATAGCCTCAAAAACTATGCATCACATGAGATGGTATGTCCTAGTTATCTAATAAATGTATTTAGGGATGAACTATTATGTCAAACAATGAGAATTCCACTTTTTATACAGTAGTACATTTAATTCTCATAATAAAAGGACTCTGTGAAGTTATGGGTGGACAGACTGAGGAGCAGGGGGACTGAGTAACTCACCCACGTTCCACGGTCACAGGGTAAGTGAAAATGCAGAGCTGGAGGTCAGCTCATGTCTAACCTCCAAAATGCTGTGTCAGAGGATACAAAGTCAGGTTTGCCTACAGTTTGCCAACTGGCTATAATGGGGCAGTGCCTACATCTCATTCTCATAAATAGGAAAAGAACTATGAATGCTAATCACATTTCTGGCACTAGAAACAGACTGAATTTGAAGTTGAATGTCACTAATGCAAAGGGATGGAGAGAGCTAAGTCAGTCTCCTACGGAATCCCTATCATCTGTCACAAGGAGGTTCAGAGATGTGTCCACTATTTGCCCATCTGTGGCCTACAAACTGGCCTAAACACTCAGAAATTACTCACCTGTGATAGAGCCAAGACGGATAAGAAGGGCAAGGCTATGGCCATAAAATGGTATCTGTTCTTCTGCTTTCAAATAGGACAGGAGCACTCCTCCTGCAACTAAACCCCCTAAAAAAGATAAATTGCATAATCAACAGGTTTAAGGATATCATCAAGATGTAGAATAAGGACATAATGCACAAAAATTTCAGAGAGCAAAGAGTCCATTCTTTTTAAAACTTTGGCTTTTTTATTTTAATTTTTATTTTATTAGTACATATTTGTAGTGCATTTATTTTATTAGTACATCCATCTTGGGGAGTAGGTACACGTACACAGCACACTTTGTTTCATTTTTTTACTCTCCTTTACTCTCCTTTTACTCTCCTTTACTCTCCTTTACTCTCCTTTACTCTCCTTTACTCTCCTTTTACTCCTTTTACTCCACCTCCCTCCCTCATCTCTAAATCTTTTTTCCCCGTTTATATTCTTATGATGCTTTTCTTTTTGAGAGTGTAAGTAAAAGTGCTTTTATTTTCATAAATAAAAAGGTAACTCATTGTAGAAATGCCACTCAGCAGAAGTAGTGAGTGACACTGCCTGCCAGGGGCATAAATGCAGCATTAGCGTGAATAGTTAGAGTTCTCTGGCCTTCTTGTAACTCCCTCAAATTCTCAACTTATTATTATTCTTAACTCACGTTTATAACATATAATGTGGGTATTTAGGGACACATCTCTTGTAAATTGGAAAAGTTCCAGGGTACCGAGGGTGAGGGGGAAAGAGAACGTAAGAATTAAAATATGCCGTGCACAGGTACTGAAGAGTCCTTTCTAAGTGAGCTGACAGTCACGGACATGTCTTGTGGCATTTGCTAATTCTGGGCACAGGCTGAAGATGCAACTTGGCCCTAAGGTAGAGGGAGTCTACTGAGGAAAAGGAGAAATCAGCATATTTTTAGGTAGTTGCAGGAGGTTAACATATGGGATTGAAACTTAAGACATGCAAACTGGGTTTTCTTACTGGAAATTAGTTGAGTTTTGGGTTGGTACCTGGACAGAAGAGGCACAGTGAGATCTCTCACAGTCTTCTGGAAATTAGAGCCAACTCCTCACTAGAAAAAAAAGTATTGCACAAACACACTACTGGTATCGACTTCAAAAAGTCACCTAGATTTCAAACTTAGAGGGACATAGAGAAGTTTAATGAATCAATACAATCAAAACCACTCTCAAAGAGCACGTTAGACAAGTGATTCTAAAACTTACAAGGATACAGAAAGGGCTTAATATAACCAAAATATTGAAGAATAAAATTGGAGGCTATATAGTACTATCAGATCAAGACTGAGTCACATAAAGACAAACACTGCATAGTCTCTCCCACATATGGAAGCTTAAAATGTCAATCTGAGTGTATAACTGTGATTACTAGAGGCAGAACCAGGTAGCACGGAGGGAAGAAGAAGGGAGTTCACATAATGGCACCAAAGCACAGAAGGAATGTGTTCTGTATTCACACCCCAATGAGATCATAATAGTTGATACTAACTTATTACAAATATCATGAAGAACTAGAAGAGACAAATTCGAAGCTTCAAATATAAAATGAAAGGAGAGGGAAATGTTAATTACTTTGATTTGGTCAGTGCACACCCTATGCATGTGTTGAAATAGCACATGGTACACCATTAATATGTACAATTACTACATGTTAATCGAAAACATAAAAGTTTAAAAGGATATTAAGGCTAATTTTATGGCTATGTAAATTAAGACAGCATTGTAGTGGCAGAAGGACAGACAAATCAATGGAATCATGACCCTTACTTCACACCAAATACAATAATAATAATAATATGAAATATAAAAGAAAAATTAAAAATCAATGAAAAGGTAAAACAATAAAGCATCTAGATCAAATTACAAGAGAAAATCTTCATGACCTTAGGTAAGTAAAGATTTTTTTACAGGACACAAAGAGCATTAACTATGAAAGAAAAGATTAGTAAGTTGAATTTCATTAAATTAAGAACTTCCACTTATCTAAAGACAACTTGAGAGAAAAGTTCAATCATAAGATAGAGAGAAAATACAGTATGTATCCAACCAAGAACTTATAACCACTCTATACACATCTAACAAAGGACTTACATGCACTCTATACACACATTTTTCAGTTGCTGTAAATCAGTAAGGAAAATACAACGTGGTTTTAAGAAAGGACAAAAGAATTGAACTGACACTTCACAGAAGAAATTATGCAAATGGCCAAGAAACACTTGAATAGTTGTTCATCATTATTTCTCATCAGGGAAATGCTAATTAATACCTCAGTGACACATACAAAAGTCCACCAGAATAGCTAAAATTGAAAAGACTGACATCCAGCATTAAAAATATGGAGCTGCAAGGGATTCTTATACATTGCTGGTAAAACGTATCTGATGCAACTACTCAAGAAACTATTTGGCAGTATTTACTAAAGCTGAACATACCTTTATCTTGTGAACCTGCAATGCTGCTGTTAAATATATAACCATATTAAGACTGTAAATGTCCATCAGCACACATGTACAAGAATTTTAAATGAAATTAGATGCATAAAAGTACAGCACTTTTATGAAATTCAAGAACAGGCAAATGAATGTATGGAACGGAAGTGAACGAAGTCGTTACCTCTGAGTAGAGGGTTATTGACTATAATGGGATAGGAGAAAGCTTTCTGGGTTACCAAAGATGTTGTGTATCTCAAAATGATTACATATATTTAAAAAGTTAGGTGATGAATTTTGAGATACAGCACCAAATCCAGCTGACCCTGATATCACATGACTATAATCCCAGTACTCTAGGAGGCTGAGGCAGGAGGATCACAAATTCAATCCCATCTTGGGTAATCAAATTAGAACCTGTCTCAAAACAAAACAAAAAAATTTAAATGGCTGGTACTGTAGCTCAGTGCAAAGGCCCTGGGTTCAATCTCAGTATTGTTCAAAAAAAAGGCACTGAGATAGAGCCTTAAAATTTGCATCAAACCTCAAACATTTGATTTTTTAATTTCAAGTCTTCTTCCTATAAAACTAATGAGGCCAGCAAGATGATGATAAGACTCCACATTTTATAAATAGCTCAGAAAGACTACTGGGGCACAGGTGACAGTAACCATCTTATAACTATGATTTTTTTTATTTTTTTATTTTAAAAATAAAAGGAGGAAAACATTAACAGACAGACAACATTTTACAAAATAGCAACAGTACAGACAATACAGGGCTACAAACAAAGTGGTAGGAAATTAACAATGCTTGTTGTATTACATACTGATATCTTCAAAGTGGTTTCTCATGAATACAGATAGACACATGCAATATTGATCAATCAAGGACTCATCAACTATGATTTTTAACCTCTCTCTAACTCTCTCTCTCCCTCTCTCTGTCTCTCTCTTTCTCTCTCTCGACATTTTTGTTAGCCTAACTAAGTCAAAAGTCGATAATTTTTCTTTTAGTCCTACCTTGCTATTTTTTGCTCTTTCTAGCTGGAAATCTAGAAATAAATGTCTAACAGTAGGGGAAGAGGAGGAAAGGCATCCAAATCCTCCAGGTCTATGTTCATAGTTGATAGGCTTTTCTGCATTAGGTAAGGTAAATTAGTTCACATCTGAGGGGAACAGAAGTATTTACGTGGGAGAGATTAAAATGTGCCTTGGATGAGTACAGGCGTCAGTTTCCTACTCACAGACAAGAAATGTTTTCATAGCGCTCCCTTCTGCAGTGCTGCAGCACCATTTGGGTACATGCGTTCAGTTTAGGGGTGTGTGTGTGTGTGTGTGTGTGTGTGTGTGTGTGTGTACGGTGGTTGTGTGGACTGCACCCAGAGCCTTTGCAATGAGCTACATTCCCATCCTTTTTTTCTTTCCTTTTGAAACAGGGTTTTGCTGAATTGCTGTGTTGCCCTCACTAGGCTCAAACTTTCAGTCCTCTTGCCTCAGCCTCCCAGAATGCTATGATTAAAGGCATGTACCACCATACTCAGCTGCAATCTAGATTTGTTTGTTTGTGATAGCAGGAATCGAACTCAAGACCTTACGCTTGCAGGCAGGCGCTTGTGCCACTGAGCTATAGCCCTGGCCCCAGCAATCTAGATTTTCAAAGTAACTACTCTAAACATATATGACGTCTCACAGCCCTACAATTTCTGAGGAAACATTCAACAGGATCTTGTCCTCAAAGGGCAAATTTGATCATTTTGACATAGCAGTAGCATTTCTGGGAGAATATAATAAACAAAGCAATAGGATTTACTCTTCAAACTTTTTAAAGCTGCAAATCTTTGCCTTTAAAAAATCTGTGCAATAAGGCATTTGCCTGTTATAGGATCTGACATTTAAAATCCCCATGAACCATCTTTAATTTATCAAGAAAAAAAGAGAAAGAAATGTGCAGCTGAAGAGCTAAACACAGCCCCTTCTTGAAAATCTATGAAAAATTTAAAACAGAAACTCAAACAAGGGGGAGTAAAATATGTCCTTATGGTCAACTTAAACCAAATTCGACTGAATTTCTTTCCTCTTCCTCTAAATTTTCTCACTGCTACAGACTCACAGATTCTTGCATGCCCTTCAGAAAAACAACAGTCACTGCAGCAAACAACCACTTTTGAAAATACCTCTTAGTTATTTCTCTAGACAGACACAACATTTCCTCAAAACACTGTTCGAACATAAAGAGAGGCATCTATCCTGACTTGGTGGGAGCCACGTCAGCTTGTCCCCCCACATCTTGGCTGCTGTGAGATGCCCCAGGACTCCAGAGAGTCTGCAAAGAGCTGTTACACTTTGAGAAAAGGTTTTGGTTTTCAAATTTTACCAGTGCAGAAGACAGGGCCTAAAATAAAGGAAATGAAAACAGAACCTAGATGCAACAAGTAAAGGGATTCTATTCCCAAGTCTTCCTTCAGTTTTCAAAGAGGGAAAAAAGGAATTTGTGTTTGCTTGTCAGAGGATCACAGTATTCTCTTTGGGAATAAGATAGTAAAGAATAAGACAGTAAAATGATGCTAGTGATCATAAGTAGGACATGGCATCATCAGATTTATATTTGAATCCTAACTTTACCATCTACTAGCCAGAGGTTACTAAATTACCCTGCCTCAGCTTCTTCATCTATAAAATGAAGGTAATAAGTCATAAGAATTACATGAGTTAATACATATGACGAGTTTAGCATGGTTCCTTGTATATAGTAAATACCTAAATGTTAGGAAAGATAGCTGTGCTAGAGAAATTCCAGGATCCAGGAAACACGTTCTAGCTACTGACTAGCCTAAAAGGCAGGGGATGACTGTAGGCATTATAAAAATGTGAAGGAAGTACCAGAGATAAAATTCCTTTCGTAGTTATAACCAACATTAGAGGATAACGTTAAAATTGAATTGAGACAGGAGGGGACAGACCTGTCTGGCTCTAGTTCACGCATGACCCCTTCAGGTGGTGGGAGGACAATCAGAGGCTATAGGGCAGTGATGGCAAACCTTTTAGAGCTTCCAGCGATACAAAGAGCCTGCTGCGCCACGTATGCCATAGGTTCGCCACCTCTGCTCTAGGGTATCTTTGCAGATAAACAAACTTTGCAGATAAACAACCTAACCTGCTCTCACACTTGAAGCACTTTCTCACTCTGGTTCTGAGCTCTGGCAGGGCTGTAGTAATATGAGCTGCACAAGCACCACTTCTAGGCTGGTGAAAACTGACAACACTGAGAACTAAGCATTCGCTATGCCTCCAGGACACTGCCAGCAGCACAGAGAAGGCTCTGTACTTGGTATCAGGGCAGTGATGTTCACCAAACATTAACCAGTTACTCTTCAGAAACAGTTGCTTAGGAAGTAATTGGCAAGATCACTGAGGCAAGGTAATCAAGGTGCATTACCTTCTGCTTACCGTGACTGCACACAAACTAATCCAGACTTTCGAGTCTTCCCACATGAGTCATTTCAGTAAGAAGGGGAAGGAACATCACGGCCTTTTACCCCTTAACACCTTCGCCTGGATTTCATCTGAACTTCAGGAACAACTGTCAGAAATTTGACAAGTGCAAGTTAAGCATAACTTGTGTCCTATTTCTGTGGCAAATGAGAGCTTTCCAGGAGAGACCAAATTCATTCATTTTACAAAGAGGAAAGATAGAGACCATATAATTCTTCTCTCTGCCTGTAAACATGCTTACTGTCTGCATGCCAACCAGCTAGGACTTTGCATTTTTAATGAACTCAAAATATAATTCTGTAATCCTCCTCTGTAGCTCATTCCAGTGTTTTATAATTTCCTCCTGCTAATTACATCTTCAAGGGTGTTCACACACATTAACCTCCATAATCCTGTGCATCCTAGATTATTCCTATCTTACAAGTGAGGAAGAAGTAAAAACTCAAGGATGTTAAGTGACTTGTGCAGATTACACAGCTGGGTAAGAGAGCAAGAATAAGATGGTGATTCTTTAAACCTTCAGCCCTATACACAGTCTATTAAACTGTGGCCTATCTTATTCTGCTCAAGGGATATCCAAATTACTAGAAAAATAAGAACCAGTGGACTTACCACACACTACTTTACTGGTAGAGTGCTCACCTAGCAAGTGCGAGGCCCTGGGTTAAAACAGCGGCACTGTGAGAGTGGAACAAATATGGCAGAACACAGGCTTCTAAATCACTAGAACCATTGTTTATGGACAAAAACTTCCTTTAGGCTCAGGGTGTAGCTCAGTGGTACAGCATTTATTTAGCCTATGCAAGGCCCTGAATTCAGTCCCTAGCACTGTCAAGAAGGAGGAAGCTGGGCATGGTGGTGCACTCCTGTAATCCCAGCACTTGGGAGGCTGAGGCAGGAGGATTGCCATGAGGTTGAAGCTAGCCTGGGCTACACAGTATGTTCAAGGCCAGCTCGGAACTATATGGTGAGACCCTGTCTCCCATCCAAGTACTAACCAGGCCCGACCCTGCTTAGCTTCCGAGATCAGACAAGATCGAGTGCATTCAGGATGGTATGGCAAGAGACAAGACTGTCTCAAAAAGACAAAAAAAAAAAAAAAAAAAAAAAAAGGAAGAGGAGGAAAAGGAAGAGGAGGAGCAGGAGGAGGAAGAAGAGGAAGAGGAGGCAGAGAACAAAGTTGGCTAATTGAGTGGATTAAAGACAAAAAATGTCCCCTTGAGGAGAACCATTTCATTGCCCTCATCCTTGTATACACTATTGTTCCCCGGATACACGTACAATTAGAACAGCTTCATAAAAACAAAAGATATCAAAAGCCTAAATGAACACGAATCACCTTAAGAACATGAAAATAAAAAATAAGAGCACTTGGTCTCCTGCTTTCTAACTTGCCTATGTTAAGTAGATAGATATATTCAGGGTAAATTGGAGGAGTTGGGGCAGAAAATAATACCATAACATCCTAAAAAGAAAAATGCTTCACCTTTGAGTTTGTTTGCCTTGCTTCTGAAGATTTCCTACCTCTGTTTCTCAAGATCTCTGAAGGAGGCAAAGGTTAGTATTTTAAACATGAGTGAAGAGTGAAACCCATTCCCTGTATCTGTGACACTCAGCAAAGGCATGCCAGGGCCACAGCCCTGTCTTCTTGTGTCCACCCTCTAAATATCAAAGCAGCATACTGCTCAAGCTGAAAGACGGATGGAATGTTCGTGGTAAGGTTCCTCATAAGATTTCCTTTTTCACATTAGGTAGGAGATTCTCAAGGCAGGCTCACTTGACAGGAGCAAAATCTCTCTCATCTCTTGTGATTGATATTACCAGATTAAATATTTATGTTCTAAAACACACTTCTGATGAAATATAATGACCACTTCACCTAATTACCCTTATTAAAGTCATCAATCACTTCCAGACTACTAAATCCAATTATCAATTCTCAGTTACTATATTTTTCCTTGCACCGATATCTGACATGGTCAAGCACTTCCTACTCTCTTTTCTTCACCTATAGTTACGCTCTTGGTGATCTCATACAGGGTGTAAATAATATCTATATGCAGATGGCTCACACATTTATTAAGCCAACTCAGAACTTTCTCTGGAATCCCATGCTTATATATCTAATTATTTTCACATTGATTTGTGATATCTAAAACTCAGCATGTCCAAAACTGGATCCTTGTCCTTCCCCCCAAAATCTATGCTTTAAATTTTTACCATCTCAGTGGAAGGCAGTTCTCTTGGGTTTATCTTTGACTCTTTCATCCACAATTCCTAGGCAGCCTACCAGGAAATCTTCCTTGTTGGTTCCACCTTCAAAGTATATTCACAGTCTGACCACCTGTCATCATAAGCCACCATCAACCACCTCTCCTTTTGATCACTTCCATAGCCTCCTAATGGGATTTCCTTTGTCTCACTATACAGTAGCAGCTTCTCAGCACAAAAACCAGTGTGATTCCTTTAAATGGAAGTTAGATCCTGTCAGGTGTAGAAATGTACACCTTCTGGTGGCCGGGTGTAGCAGCTCACACCTATAATTCCAGCACTCATGAAGGTGATGCAGAAGGACTGCAAGTTCAAGGCCAGCCTGGGCTACATAGCAAGATCCTGGGTCAAAAAGTTGTAAAAACACACACACACACACACACACACACACACACACACACACACATACACACACACACACAAAACCCTATTGATGACTGCATTTTCTTCAGAGTACAATGCAAGTCCTTTCAGTGATTTACATAACCCTCCAAAAAATAATCTGCAACTTCATCTTTTATTTCTGTCTGCCCATGTTCCAGCCATGCTGACTTCTGTCATTCCTCAAGTGCACCAAGCACACTCCCTCCTCTTCTAGTTCCCCTTTCCCCCTTTTCATTCTTGTTGATATTAATCTTAGTTCTTGCATTAATACATAAACCAAACAGTGCTCCCTCCAATATAATAACACAAAGGGGAAAATTATAGTTCAAGACCTCTTCTACCGTGTTGTCATCTAAGCCACTAAATGCCTATGTTGAAAGCTCTCCTCCATTGCCACAGCCACTGCCACACAAGAAGAGTGGAGACCGCCCTTCAAAATGTACCACCAAAGAGGAAGCTGGTGTTTACTTGGCAAGCGAAGAGCAAACTACTTCACACTTGGCATACCACTACCACTGGCATCTAATCCAGAAGCTGCCGCATTCTGCAGGGCTGACAACTATTTTGTTCTCAGGATAACAGTGGAAGATACAGCTGTATTTATGTACATGCGTTTTAACAGAGATTGCCTGTCACCCCTGGTAAGCTCACAGGAGGCGACAGAAATGGCCCGGCCAGGAAAAAGCAAGCCAAGTATTCAGTGCCTCCTGGTACCTGAATCCACAGTAAGAAAGAGGAAGGCCTGGTCCTCTTTCCGTGGTCCCCAGAGTGTCATTCTTGGAGGATGTATCCAATAGCTGTCCAAGAATGACTGAGTAGAGTGGGTTTGTCTTCAATACCCTTTGGCTGTAAAAGTATTCTGAAAAGGTCTTAACCAAACTACTCAGCTCTTAACTGAACTTAGTCTTTGACTAAACATTAAAGGGATTCTGAAAGGCATTTATCATGCTAAGTTTCTCACTAGATCTAACCATACTCTGTCTAAACCTTAACTGTGATTAAGCCCTGATTAAGACTTAACTAAACTGACTAGACTTTAAATAGGATAAATAGCCTATAAATAGGCTCAGGCCCTAGCTAAGTCTTAACTAAGCTCTGACTAAACATAACCTAGGTTGAGCACTGCCTGAAGTTTAAATGAGGTTTAACTAGGTGGGAAAATAGGCTTAGGTACTATCTAGTCATTAAGTTGGCTCTAGCTAGTCTTTAGCTAGACTATGACCCTGCCGAGAATTTTGTGTGTGTGTGGGTACGGGGAATCAAACTTAGGGCCTCAAGCTTCCCAGGCAGGCACTGCACCACTGAGCTAAATTCCCGTCCCCCTTTTCTTCCCTGCCTAGAATTTAACTAGATTGCATGACGTCCTATTTGGCTTAGGCCCTATGTCTTTTTTTGGTTTTTTTTTTTTGGTTTTTTTTTCAGGTACCGGGAATCGAACTCACGACCTTGCATTTGCCAGGCAGGCGCTGTGCCACTGAGCTAAATCCCCAGCCCCAAGGCCCTATGTCTTAATTAAGACCTAAGATAAAATTATGTTTATGAATAAGCTGGTTAAGTCCTACTCAGCTCTGAAGACTATTTTAGTTTTATTCGGTGCCAATCAAGCCGTACAAAAGATCTCAGCCTAGTTCATGCTTAGTCAGAGTTCAGTTAAAACTTAGCAAAAGCATTAGCCTAGTTAACACACAAAAAGTTTTGGTCTAGGTAGGGTCTCAGCACACTTAAAAGGTCATCAGACTCCACTTAAGGACTTGCAAAGAGCTAAGCTTAGTACTGGTCCAGTTAAAAACCAGTTAAGTTTAAGCCAGGGTCTAATCACAATTTAGGTCCAATCAGAGCTCAGTTAAACCTTAGTCTGCCTAAGCCGTTTGTGACTAGTCATAGACTATTTAAACCCCACTTAAAATTGAAACCTAATTTAAATTTAATTAAAGCTAAGTTAAGTATTAGCCAGAACTTAAGCTAAGTTTAGGTCTATTAAGAGCTCATTTAAGTCTCAGCCAGTATGGCACCTTTATTAATTGCTAGGCAGTGTCCAGTTAGGTCCTAGGCAGAGCCCTAACCTAATTAAACCCTAGTTACACATAGGTGTTAAAAGGAGTTTAACAAGACTCAGACATGTTCTAACTATGCTAAGTATCTGGTTTGACCTAACTATACTCTTTCTAAGTATCAACTATATTTAGACCTTAGCTGGGCTTTACCTAGGCTAAATTTTAACTATGCAAATTAGACCTTAAGTCACCTTAGATTCAAGTCCTTTCCTTAAATAAGAGCTAGTCAGAGCTGGATGACACATGCCTGTTCATATAAACCCAGCACTCAGAAGCCTAAGGCAAGAGGATTGTAAGTTCAAGGCCGACCCGGACTATCCAGTAAGACCCTGTCAAAAGAAAAGAAAGCAATGGTTAGCCCTCGGCTAAAGTCCAGTTTCTTTGGCCTCAGTCACATAGTCACATATTCCTTGAACCTCTCAGTACCCCCCTTTGGCGTGTACCTGCCATTACCTCAGCTATTCAGCAGTTGCCAAGGAAAGAAAATAGGCTTTACCTCTGCCTTACCCCACTGCTTCAGGCAACAAAACTGCTTCAGATCTCACCACAGCCAGTCAGGTTTGCAATGTGACACAGGAAGCAATTCCCCCCAAGAAACCAAGAGAAACTTGTTTATGTAGCATTTAACCTAGAAGTTAATTTTAGTCTCACCCAGTCCCCTGGTGGTCTGTACAACCTCTTCCAAGGCACTCACATTCTGTAACAAGTTTGTAACAAATAGAGAAGACAGTGTTCCCATGTACCCAGAGATGCATCTCCAGCTTTTGCCTACAATGTGCAATCGAGAGTTAAGAAGCAAGTGAGCTCATATGTACTAGAAGTGCAGTGAAGGGCCTTGTGTAACTTTCCAAAGGCTGAACCTTGAGTATTCATAGACCCTATGAACTCTCTACAGTTAGTTTATCAATTCTACTGGACTGAAGGAAACAGCCAATCTGATGTTTATTGGCTTGGCTTATTATAGGATACTGAAGTCCTCAGTTGAAAACTCAAGAATAGGATGATAAATCCACACCAAAGAATGATCAATCATTCCTATCTAGTGACTACATGGATTCTTAGTGATAAAAAACTGGTAATTTGTTCCAAATCCCTAGTGTATTATTTGATTGGGGAGTATGTGCTTATATGCATTCACTTTTTAGTAAAATGCATTTTTATTTCATTTGTTTTTTTTGTTTGTTTCTTTGTTTGTTCTTTTTTGTTTTTCTTCTGGTACCAGGAATTGAACTCATGACCTTGCGCTTGCCAGGCAGGCACGTTGCCTCTGAGCTAAATCCCCAGACCCTCTTTCATTCGTTTGGTATTTCTTTTTTACTTTTTCCAACAAATATTTTATTGACATAGTAATTGTACATATTTACAGGGTACAATGTTATAATTTAATGCACGTATAAAATATGCAATGCTCAAATCAGAGTAATTACCATTTCTATTTCTTCAAACATTTACCATTTCTTTGTGTTGGAAACCTCTGAACTGTAAAATGCATTCGATTTATCCCACACTGGGAGTTTACTTTGGTCTAATTAATAATTTTTGTCATGTGTATCAAGTTATAACTCACATTTCCATAGTCCTACTAATCCCTTAAAATATAGAGCAACTCAGTATCAGCTCTGTCTGGACTGAATGAAGGTTCTATACAGAGAAAAGCAGGTAAGTGCTTTTTCTCAGAGGAGGAGGCCTGTTCCTACAGGATGTAACAACTTCTTACATCAGCCTGTCTGAAGAAATTAGTCAACAGGACTAATCTGAGAAATAGGATCAAGGAGTTTACACATTAATTCATTCATTCCCACAAATATTTATTCATCAACTACTGTGTAACAGATATCCTCCAGAGTATAAACAATATGA
The DNA here is from genome assembly GCF_000276665.1 of Chinchilla lanigera. Taxonomy (NCBI): domain Eukaryota; kingdom Metazoa; phylum Chordata; class Mammalia; order Rodentia; family Chinchillidae; genus Chinchilla; species Chinchilla lanigera. The sequence continues at coordinate 3,969,960 of NW_004955490.1, forward strand.
TGGTAAGCTCATATTGCAACAGCCCTTGACCTCATGAAGTTTCCATTCTACAAACAAAATCAGAGCAAGTTTTTTGCAGCCAGGAAGTAAGGCCTAAATTAAAATAATCTAGATCCTATAGATACAAAGGCTAAGGCTGGATATGATGGGCTATGTGAAAATGACAGAATAGATGTAAGGTATGAATTAGGCGAAAAGAACTAAGTAAATAGCCACTTAGTTATAAAGACAGCAGCATGAAGTAAAAATTGGCCTCATTTTAGAAATATAGAAACAGATCTGGGTATGGTGGTCCACACCTATAATCCCAGTATTCTGGGAGGCTAGACCAGGAGGACTGCAAGTTTGAGCCCAACCTGGGCAACTAAGTGATTTACCCTGTCACAAAATAACAAGTGGGGATGGCCAAGAATGTATCTCATTTTTAAGGCCCTGGGTTCAATACCCAGTACTGAAAAAATACCTGAAATCAGATGTTTCCTAACATCACCACAACCACAGCCACATCATCCCAGACAAGTCATTTCTATTTCTTGGGTCTTCAGCTGTCTCTTCTATAAAATGGAGTAACTTACCTAAGTGTAAAGAAAATGGAGTGCAAGTAGACTAACTTACAGCTACAGGCTCTGGAGTTACACAAATCTGAGTTTGAATCTCAGTCCTTATCACCTTATAGCTACACTATATGCCCTTGCCATATGCTTCAACCTTTCCGAGCCTCACGCTTCCTTTTCTGTAAAAAAAAAAAAAAAAAAAAAAAAAAAAAAAAAAGAATGATGCTAAGAATACCTATTTCATGGCGCTGTCATGGGCCAAAATCCAAGCAAACATGCAAAATGTTTAGTTGAATAAATTAACATCCTCTACTAAGAAGCAGGAAAAATGAATTATGCCTTAGCACAACCTTGGTTGCCTTAAGGTATTTGGCATGTATTCAATAAAAATCTGCAGACCGGTTTATCAGCTTTCACTGGAGAGCAGCAGGAAGATTCACAGACAACTTGGATGAGGGAAAGAAGAAAAGAAAGAAAGAAGGAAGAGAAATACACAAACACACACACACACACACACACACACATGATAGCTAAGATAACTGTACTACTATTTTCTACTGGTTTACTGAAAGGAACAGTTAATGTTTAATCGTTTGATCACTCCTGCATGCCTATAACTGGTAATCTGAGCAATTACTTTGAAGATAACAGTAAGTAATACAACAACCATTGGTGATTTCCTCTCTTCTTGTTTTGTAATGCTGTATCATTTTTATAGTTTTTCTGTTGTTTTGTTTTTGTTCTTTTCTCTTTAAAATAAAAAAAAAAAGATTCACAGAGCAATGCAAGGAAGGAACTTCAGAAGCTTGCCAAATGTAATCGAACGGGACAAAAGAGCAGGGGTTTTCCTTATTTCACCCAGTGCAGCTCAAATCACACTCATGCACCCCCTGGGACCATAACAACAACACAGGCCCCACTGGAGTGATATGTAAAAGCTCAGAGACACATTTTAGGTGTTTTTTTCCCCATATTCACATTTCAAGTTTAACCAGAATGAGAGCCAAGGACTCTTGAGATCTCTGCTGTGCTTGCACATTGAAACTTTCTGTGCCCCCTTTTTATACTCTTTCTCTGATATTCCTAGTCTCTGAGTAGTGTCTAAGTGGAGTAGTGGCAGGGTTACAATCTAATATTTGAGAAATGCTTTGAAAAGGAATAGGAATATTAACTATTAGTTCTACTTTGTGAACAAATTCACGAATACTTCCCTTATTATTACAGAAACTTACAAAGCGCTGCTGTAATTAGACAATTTCAGTTTTGCTTTGATATCTGGCATCATAAGGGAAGTATATTGGCATCATTTCAGTACTTGGTGCTTAACTGCAAATGCTGAGCCAAGCACTCACTGCAGGGGGAAGTAGAGAAAGGAATGAGTTTAAGGGGCTCAGAACTGAAAGTAAGACACTCAGGCTATCCATTTCCTTCTGGGGGCTATGAACATCCTCAATTGAGGATGGTTTTAGGTAGCCCTTGATGAAAGACAAAGGACCCAGATCACTTAAAGCAGTGGTTTTCAATCAGTGTGATGCCCCCACACATACAAACACACCCAACAAGGGGACATTTGAAAAAAACTGGAGACTTGCCGCAACGAAAGGGGGAGCAGAGCTAACTACCGAACACCCTACAGTGCATGAAACAGTCTCCTGGAACAAAGAGCTATCCAGCCCGAAAAGTGAATAGTGGTCAGGCTGCAAAATTGTGACCTGGAGAATTTTTCAGTCCCTCTCATCCTAATAAATTAGCAAATGCTACGGAAAGACTTTCCTGTGGGCATTGTGGAAAATACACATCATGGTCTATATCCCTAAGGCAGCTTAGAGTATAACAGAAAAGCCAGCAAAGTCCACTGAAGCAAACACAAAATAAAGGACTACATCACTGCCCAAACACCTGCTAAGACACTGTGCACGGACACCACAAATCCAGCATATCCTCAACTCTGGATGACCGACTCACCCTGGCTTACCCAGGACATCCCCAGTTTTAGCACTGAAAGTATCTGTCGAGGATAGTAAGTCATCAGAACTAAAATGAACTCATCAGCATCTATCCCAAACCCCACACTCCTCATGATCTGACACTATGACATCATTCATATCATATGAGATACCCTCCCCTTCGGCATGAACTTCAGCTCTTCTTTATCCTCCACCTCTCCATGCAATTGATTGTCAAATATTGTCAATTTTATCTCCCAAATATCCTTTTACCACCATCTCCTTCCAATCCCCACTTCTAATTCAGGTCTTTAGCACCTCTCACCTGAACAGTTATGAAAGACTCCTAATCATTCCTCTTGCCTCCAGCTGCTCCATCTTCTCACCCTCACCCCATCTACTAACTTGTCTTCCATACTGCTAAGAGTGATCATTCTGAAGTGCAAATCAGATCACACTTAGGCAATCATCTCATCAATACGGAAGTTCTGCACACTGAACCCTAAGAACAGTATTAAACCAAAGCTCCCAACTATTTGAGCAGGATGACTACATACTATAACTTAGAAATGTTAGAAATGACTAAAACTCACTGAGCAGTAATACAGATGCAAGTGAGAGAGAAAAGCAAAAGACAACAAAAACCACCACCATATCCCTGAGAAGCCAGCAATTCTGAGTTTGTCAGGTACAGTTCTGCATTTCTCATTTCTTCAGAGAAGAGTAAAACAACCACAGTCAAGGCAAGTATTGCCAGGAAATCCCGGATGGTACAGACCAGCATGGCATTAAGGCACACTCGAAACAAAACTAATGAAAACTTACATTACGCTGAAGCTAAGACAGTTTGAGAGTATTCATTTGTTGCCTTAGACTGTTAAGTCTTAACTCATCTGTGGCCTGCTCTCAAATTGTTCCTTTTACAAGAGTCATAAACTTTTCACCCTAGACTGGCAAGAAAGCTTAGAATTTGCTTGAGTGGTGTTTGTATCCCCACTTAGATGGGGGACTGCATATAGATTATGAAATAGATTATCTATCTGCATATAGATTATGAAAACTGAAAACTGCCCGATGAAGGAGAAGGCGAGTGCTTTCCCTGGGGGGAAAGAGAGCACAGCCTGTTCTTCAGCAAAACGTATTTACCCTCTGTCTCTTCTCAGACACGGGCAAAGAGTGAAGTGTTCATAAATTCACCTTGGGAATAAGGGGCTGACCTTCAGAGATCATCAGAAAGCGCTAGCTGCCAGACTAGCAGAACTGTCACCCAATGCTTACCTTTCTAATGGTGAGCATTTCCATCACATTGCAGGTAACTTCCACTAGCACCCAGCAACTTGAGAGCTCTTCCCTTCTCCTCGAAGAAGACTCCTTCACCTAGGGTTCTGCCCTTTTATTGTTCTGAAATTCGTTTGACTTTTTTTTCTTTCTGACCTTAGTAGGACATTGAAACATTGAAACCTTTCATACAGCTCTCAAAGACCTTGCTCCTGAAACTCAACCTCCCATAATTTTAGGTGCCTCCAGTCAGGAACAGACACATAGCCCATGCATACACATGCCGTGCTCAGTGCATGTGAGCACACGCTCACGCAGCCCACAAACACATATCCCTTCATTTCTTATTTGTTTGTTTGTGTCCCGGGGCTGGGGATCAAGCCCAGGGTCTTTCCCGTGCTCAGTGCGTGCCGTGCCATTCAGCTCCAAACCCCGGACCTCCACTACTGTTCAGTGCATCAACACTCTCCACTCTAAACGGTCTCTGCCCTAAAGAAGTTTAGAGTTAACCAGTGAAAGCAATGAAACACAACTAAGAACAAAAATTCCATGGTCATGTTTCCTTTAAGTACCATACGAAGTTGGAAGAATAGAGAGGTCAGTGTACACTTGAATCTTTAGGAAAACTCCACATTTTTCAAAGAATGAAATCAGAATTCAATCAAGTAAAACACAAGGAAAGGGATTTTGAAAACAGAAAAATCACGAGTGAGTACCTTATCATCCATCTTTCTCCAAGTCAAAACTGGCCTGTTCAATTCCCTGTCCCACTAATCCCGACATATCTCCCTCCAACTTTCAATTTAAGTCTTTTCTTTGGCAACATAGGTTCCTAGAGATGTGAGCAAGAATAAGAAAAAAAGTACAGATGACTGGTATTTAGGTGGACAGTCACTGTGTGCCAGCTACAGAGGTATGTTCTATCAATTATCACTTCTAATGAAAATAATTTAACTACTTTTTTTCAATAGTGTGCTATGTGCCAAGTAACCAGGCGCAGTGCCAACAACCATCTGTTCATAGTATCTCATTTAATCCTATTAAGAGATATGCAGTGTTAGTATTAGTATTCCCATTTGAAGATGAGGAAATTGAGAAGGACGTGACAGATGAGAAAACTGAGAGATGCAAAAGGACTTGTCTGAGAAGTACACTGCTCATAAGTAGCACAGCCAGAGTCTAACTAACATGTGTCTAACATCAAAGAGTATATACCAGAAACTATATGGCATGGTAGAGCAAGAGCTGGAAAATCAAAGAGCTGCAGCCCCACCCCTCCATGCTCATTCAGAAAGTGGTTTCTTAAAAGTAAGCATTTAGAACCCAAGAAAGACAATGTATGGGGGTGGACAGGAAAAGTGTAACAGTGTATGAGATGGCTGGTGGACAGGACAGTGAGGGACAGTGCTCCTGGTTTGCATAAAACACATGTGAGCTACCTTGCCATGGTGCCTCCAGGCCATGCTTCTAAAAGTTCATCGAGGAAAAGCCATTGTGAACAAATTGTTTGCTTTGAGTCAAAATCATACCCATGCAATCTTCCATCTGGTTTTAAAAAAAAACCAGGCAAGGTGCTGCATGCCTATAATCCCAGTACTCTAGGAAGATGAGGCAGGAGGATCATAAATTGAAGCCCAGCCTGGGCAGTTTTTGAGTTAGCAAGACCCTCTCTCAAAAAAAAAAAAAAAATGAGTCTGGTGTGGTGGCACACACCTGTAATCCCAACACTCGGAAGGCTGAGGCAGGAGGATCCCTGCGAGTTGGAAGTCAGCCTGGGCTACAAAGTAAATTCAAGGCCAGCCTGAACTGCATAGTGAAACCCTGTCTAAAAAAGACAAAAATAATTCATTAAAGTGGTCTAAGGATATAAGTCAGTGCTAAGAGTCTAGGTTCAATCTCTAATACTGAAAAACAAACAAACCTCTGAGGCATCTCAGCTAAACTTTTTGCTACTCTAACTTCTAGTTTTTCTCAAAAAATTCTCTCCTTTTTCTCCCACCCTCTAAAATACATCTTGCATAATAATGCAGTTTTTCATCCGGGAATTTGTCAGTTTTTGTAAAATCTTATTACAGTGAGGACTCTACCGATTCTACCTCTATTTACTTCAACACACTACTGCTTACCTACCTACCTCATTTCCTCTCACTATGACCAACACCTTCAAGCTCCTTTCCAAACCTCCAAGCCAATACTAAGCCTTGCAGAAGACACCCTCCCCATGTTCAGAGAAGTAATAACAAAAGCAGCAGTGCCAGTGCATGCAAACTGCGTAGGCCTAGACCGTGTCTATTCCCATACGCAGTCACTTCAATGCTACACATCCAGGAAGCAACAATCTGTCCTATAATAACAGCTGTAAAGCTGAAAACGGCCAACCTTTATCGATTGCTTCCTCATTTAATCCTCACAATAATGCATGATGAGAAATGAAAAGATTTGTTTCCTAGTTGCCACAGACTGAATTAACTCTCTTAATCTTTATAATGACTCAACAACATGGGTTACTGTTATAACCCTCCCTTAGCAGGTGGAGAAACTGAGGGTCAGAGAAATTAGGTAACTTGCCCAAGGCCACACAGCCTGTAAGTGATAGAACTTTAATTTGCGTTACAGGTCTTTCTGTCTGTCTGTCTGCGAAGACCACGCTTCTGCCCACACTGCATGGCATTATTTCAAAGCTTTAATTTTGCAGCCTGTATTATGCTTTTGGCTTCCAAAAGGTGCACGAGGAAGGCCACCTTCCATACTTTTGGTGTTTAGAAGTTTCACAGCACTTTCCTACCCATGAACCATTTGTTTGCTACAGTAGGCCTAAGAGGAAGGCAGCACCTCAATTACACAGATAAAGACCCAAGTACGAAGATCCGCCTCACACGCCACCATAAATCAGAGGCCAAAACAGAGTCAAAGTTCAATGCTGATGCTTCTTGACTTAACGCGAGGTTGTGCTCTGATAAACGCATGGTAAACCGAAAATGCTGAAGTCAGAAGTACAGTCAGAACACCCAACCTATGGGACCCCCAGCTCGGCAACACAGTGCACCACAGAATGCCTGGCATTAGCTTAATCAACAGTCTACTGCTCTCTGTTTTGATGTCTTTTATTCTTCGAAGTATTTCTTTCCCCTTCCAGCTTCCTGATTTAAACCAGGAGGACTGCAACTCCTAGCTGAATTGACCATATCTTATATGTCTTTTTACTTAGTTCCAGTGAGTTTCCATTCCCTTCGGTCCACTTACTTCAACATGCTATATCACTTCCTCCCTCCTTCCCTCCTAGAACTCGCCTCTTTGGAGTTAAGACATGTGCTCCCACCACCCTCTACTGCCATCTCATGGCTACAATGAACTACTGCATTGGACGACTCCTTGCTCTAGTTTCTTTCAGAGTCCATCCTACTCAAAATAAGAGAATTATAGTATCTACCAGAAAACTCCACTGGGCTCATTTTGACTGTTGTGCATACAGTGGTGCCTCGGTTCACAAACTCGATTCTTTCTACAATTCTGGTCACAAACAGAACTGGAAGACCACCGATTCCGATTCAATAGTTAGATTCAACGTTGACCTTACGGGGAAATCTGATTCAGTTTTCGTCCACTTCGGACTGTGCCCAGAATCTTGGAGAGAACTGAGTTCGTGAACCGAGGTACCATTACCTGCAAATGAAAAACTTACTTTAAAAACTATGAAACTATGTGTTCTGAAATAGTTTTCAGTATCCAGCCTTACTTTCTGCCTTTTGGTTCAAATTAGTGAGGCTTAGCTCTTGTTTGAAATTACGGGATGGCTTCCAGTTGACTTACTTTGTGAATCTGCACCTGTGTTGCCATTGCTACTTGCACCTCCAAAGGGGGACCGAGTCTGCTTACTTATTACAGCAAGAGCTAGTTTACTTAGTACAATATGTCTCAGTAATCCCTGGGTAAGAACGCATATAACTTTTTTCCCATAAAATTCATCATGGGGGCTGGGGATTTAGCTCAGCGGCAAAAGCGCCTGCCTAGCAAGCGCAAGGTCGTGAGTTCGCTTCCCGGTACCGGAGAAAAACCAAAAAAATAAATAAATTAAAAAAAAATAAAATTCATCATGGATTAAGTTATTTGAGTGGGTAAGTATCCAATTGTGTTAAGAGACTACATATAAATGCAGAGGCTACTTCTAATCATAATTGGGCCTAAACTTGCCAATGCATTCTTGGTCTCAAATGCTTACTGTACTAGCAAGGAGGGAAACAATTCAGCAATCTCGCTGCAATGGTGAGGGAAAGAAGGTGCTGGAACCTTTCTGCCTGCACTGCACTGATTCATTTTTTGAACATTTTTTCACCTTTTCAGAATCCAGCTTGACAACTACAAAACAAACAAATTCTTTTTTTTTTTTTTTTTTTTTTTTTTTCCGGTACCAGGAATCGAACTCACAACCTTGCGCTTGCCAGGCAGGCGCTGTGCCGCTGAGCTAAATCCG
>NW_004955490.1:3978859-4024638 GCF_000276665.1 Chinchilla lanigera
TACCGGAGAAAAAAAAAAAAAAAAAAAAAAAACACCTAATGCAATGCAAATAAAGTGTTAATAACTATTGTACAATGTTGTGTAGGGAATGACAAGAAAAATCTGGAGATGTTCAGTGCAGATGCAATTTTTGAAAATATTTTTTATCCAAGGTCGCCTAAATCTGGGGATGCAAAGGGCTAGCTATGCTACTTCACAAACCTCTGAATGTTGAACATATGTCAAGGTGAGCTTCTTTCCAGTCTCACCTGTACTTTATGTGCACGCCCAACACTTTAAAATCATCTGAAAATGAGCAGTTAGGATATTCAATGTGAAACTGACTTGTTTTATTCTGCTGTAATTTGTTTTCTTACTGCCTGGCTCCGTGGGAGGGAAAAGTTGGGCTGGGGCAGGGAAAGATTTCTCTCTTCCGACCATTGCCCCTTCCTGATGCTCAACGCTGCTGGTTTTTTACCCAGCCTCAAGCCTGCCTTACTTCTGAGAGCCCACCCTGATCCGCAGATCCTCTGCTCCTGCAAGGAGACTTCCCTTCTTACCACTGTCTGTTCGGACCTTGGGAACTTGTTACTGACTAGGAAAGTCTATCCCTAGATTTTTATTCCTAAATGAGCACTGATTACAGAGCTTCACACACAGTAAGTATGCAAATGTTAACTACTTCCTCAGTCATTCATTTCATGACCCTGGGAGTTGAGCCTAGGGCTGAGCTATATCCCCAGACCTTTTTAATTTTTTTTTTTAATTTTGAGAGAGGGTCTTGCTAAGTCACAAAGTTGTCCAAGAGGGCTTCAACTTGCAGCCCTCCTGCCTCAGCCTCCCAAAGTGCTGAGATTACAGGAGTGTGCCATCTATACCCAATTAACTACTTTTGTTATTATTTAACCTCTCTGCACCTCAGTTTTACTATCTGTAAAATGGCTATAGTAATAGTACCAACCTCCTAGGTTTGTTAATATGCATGCGCTTCAATTGGTGTTATGTTCCCTCAAGCCCACTGTAAACTGCAAATACCAGACGCTGAAAATGCATTGACTATACCCAACATATTGGACCTGGTAGTTTAGCAACACCGTAATCTATAAAGTTATCAGCTGCCTTCCCTGGTGATTGTGATGGCTGACCTCGAGCTGCGGCTCACTGTCACTGCCCAGAATCACCAGAGAGTCAAGGACACATGGCTAGCTGAAGCTAAGATTGAAATCTTAAATTTGAATTCATATCATTTGTATGCCATCATAAATTGAGCAATTAAAAGTCAGGGAATGTCTGTACATACAAAGTGCTTTTTAAAAAAAATAAATGCAGAAATATTCCTTGTTCAAGGTTGCTAGATTCAACATTGTTATGATGACAGTTACTCTAAACATGTTCTAAAGAGCAGTGCAGCCGGGCGTGGTGGTTCAAACTTGTGATCCCAGCACTCGGGAGGCTGAGGCAGGAGGATGTTGTGAGTTCGAGACCAGCCTGGGCTACAAAGTGAGCTCAAGGCCAGCCTGAACTGCATAGCAAGACCTTGTCTCAAAAAAACCAACAAACAAAAAATAATAAAGTGTCAGTGCAATACCAGTAATATACCCAGCAAAGTGTTTCTTTTTTTTTTTTTTTTTTGGTTTTTCTCCGGTACCAGGAACCGAACTCACGACCTTGCGCTTGCAAGGCAGGCGCTTTTGCCGCTGAGCTAAATCCCCAGCCCCTCCAGCAAAGTGTTTCTAAACTAGATCATGTACACTGAAGATCAAATAAAGAATTTGAGGGGCCAAGGATGTAGCTCCGCAGCACAGTGCCTGCCCGGCAAGCATAAGGCCCTGAGTCTGATTCCCAATACCAAAAAGGACAAAAGAAAACAAAAAAGGATTTGAATTCATATATTCGAATATTAACACTTATCACCCAGGTAATAAAGTAAATGTGATACTAAGAAAGGACTAGTTAAGTGGGTAAATGCAATAATGTCCAAAATACACCCATGTACGGGACTGGGGGTTTGGCTCAGCGGCACAGCGCCTGCCTGGCAAGCGCAAAGTCGTGAGTTAGATTCGCAGTACCAAAAAAAAAAAAAAAAAAAAAAAAAAATAAAAAAAAAAAAAAAAAAAAAAAAAAAAAGTAGATTTCATCATAAAGACTTGCATAATTCTATAATCAGAACAAGACAGGAAGCTACATGGTCCCTTATGGGAAAAAAAAAAAATACCCATGTACTAAAAATACAAAGATAAACATTCTAAGAAAAGAAATCTCAGTGCGACCTCATGCTTGATGACAAGTTTTTAGACACAACACCAAATGTAGCCCAGCACGGTGGCCCTCTGCTTGAAATCCCGCGGGGATTATGGTAAAAGGATTGAGCCTGGGCAATTCAGGCAGACCCCTGCTCACGAAAGAAAAACGGGTGGGGGCTGGGAATGTAGCTCAGTGTGAAGGTCCTGAGTTCAGTCCTGAGTACTGAAAAATAAATCCAATCCACAAAATAATGGAAAAACATGATAATTTCAATTTTATCAAATTAATAATACCTACTCTTTGACACTTTTTTTTTCTGCACTGAGAACTGAACCCAGGGCCTTCACACTGAGCTACATCCCCAGCCCTTTTCATTGTTTGTTTGTTTGAGAGAGGGTCTCACTAAATCTTTGAGTTGCCCAGGCTGGGCCCAAACTCACGGGTCTCCTGCCTCTGCATCCCAAGAGTGCTGAAATTACGGCCGACTTGAGCCACCACACCCACATTATGACGGAAACTCTTAACAGAAAGAGACGACACAGACCGAGCTAAACTATTTGGGGAAAAACATACCTGAAAAATTACTTGCATCCAAAATATATTTTTGGGAGCCGGGAGTGTGGCTCAGGGGCACAGCGTCTGCCCGGCCAGCACAAGGTCGTGAGTTCGATTCTGGAACCAAAAAAAAAAAAAAGTTTTTTAAAAGAACCTCTAAAAATGAAGCAGAGGGCAATAACAACAAAAAATAATCCAGAAGGGTTTGAACTGCCCGAACAGCACGCTAGTCTTTATTCCATAGCGTCCCAGAAGCGCGTCTCTGCGTTTGAGCAGATACGTTTCCCATAATTCTACCTCACTCTTTCCCGAATGTTCTGTTCTCCTCAAGTTCAATGGCGGGCGGGGGGGGGGGGCGGCAAAATTCTAAATGTACTCATAGGCAGTCTTCGGGGGAGCGCCTCAAGTAGGACTTTGGGCATTTGTAAAAGCGGGACAGCAGTGCCTCCCGTCACCCAGGGGGAACATGTTGCGCACTTACAGCGGCCATAATTCCAAGGCAGAGACCTGGTTGCCTGGCCCTTTAGCACGAGCTGCGGGGCCACACGGCCTGGGAAGGCGTCTAGACTGAATTCGCAAAGGAAAACATACCCCAGGTTCCCCCGACAGCGTGGTGCTCCCCGAGTTACCTTGGCGCAGACAACAAAGGTGTGCAGGACTCAGTAGGTACACGGCAACCCCTGGTCCGGTTCAAACAGCCCGAGACTCTAACAGCGGGCAGCTAGCCGCGCCGCCATCTTAGAAGAGCCGCGACGAGCTCTGAAAGTTTCCACAGTGGGGCGCACCGGCACCCGCTCGTGGGGGCGTGGTAAGACCGTGTGGGGCCGGGCCTGGGAGGCTGAAGCGGCGCCCTGGGAGACGGAAGCGGATGGATGGCCAGTTCTAGCCTAGCCTGGGCAATTTAGCAACTTAGACTCTGTCTCAAAAATAAAAATAAAAACTTAGAGAGACTCTGTCTCAAAAATAAAAATAAAATGAAAATAAAAAAATAAAAATAAAAAATAAAAAAAAAATAAATAAATAAATAAATAAAGGGCTGGGAATGTAGCTCAGTGCAAAGGCCCTGAGATCAATCATTAGTACAGGCCTTGGGGTATCAAAAACGTAGGGCGTTCTGTGTGCATTTTGTCTGTGAGTATCAAAACTACTACTAGAGAAATGGCTTGAGGGCCTATAGCATTGAGATGAAAAGCAGAACCATGTGTATTTTGGGGGAGGGGGGCGAGTTCTGTGTGGGTCATCTATTTGTGCCGCCAAGTGGCAATGCACCCACTGGGCAACTGAACGTTTAGGCCTAGATTTTAGCACAGAGGGAGAGAAAATTTTCTTACTCTAAAAACACAATAAGCCAGGCATGGTGGTGCAGGCCTATAATCCCAGCACTCAGGAGGCTGAGGCAGGAGGATCTTTGTGAGTTCAAGACCAACCTAGGTTACAAAGTGAGCTCAAGGGCAGCCTGAACTGCATAGCCAGACCCTGTCCCAATAAATAAATAAATACATACATACATACATACATACATACACAATACATGCCCTCAAGGCCCTTTGAGGTGTGAAAGGACACATGCAATAGTGTCCTTCCCTTACAGAACCTTACCCTCTACTAAGAAGACTTAGTCACAGGTTCTCCAGACAAATAAGTATGACACAAGGCAGGCTCCAGGAGGTATCACAAGGAAGAGCAAAGTGGTCTGGGCTCCAGGAGGGAGAGGTCGCCTCTGGCTGGGGCAATCTGGGAACACTTTCAGAAAGAAGTGATAACATTCTCCAATGATTTCAGGTTTTTTTAAACTTCTTTATAGGACTCTAGTGCCTCCTGATTTTTTGTATTTCTGAATGTCCTAAGTTCCCAAGGTGCAGTGCCTCATGAAAAAGTGATGACATTTTCCTGAAGTTAAATGGATCCAAACTGAATGACTACCTCTTATTCCACTTCTTCTTTTATAAAATGATAACAGGAGATTAAAGAGGAATGGACTCTTTTCATGTTTGGCAAAATAATCTCTGGATTTGCAGAGGAGTAGCCGTAGCCAACCGTCTGGGAGCCTGACATGTTTACCATCTGTACTGCTTGCAAGAGCATCTGAATGCAACTGTCGTTGTCCCTTTCATTTGTTTCACAGCAGTTACAGTGGTCTCTCAAGGAGCTTCTGCAGGTTAAAATCACCACACGTCTGTCTGGCTGTGCCTATACCCAAAGGCCACTCAGAGCTTCTAGAAAGGCTTAACTTCAGAGCTTGCAGTTAGCAAGTCAAATTCTGTTCTGTCTTGGGGTCACCATGTGACACAGGCACTAAATTCAATTGATTAGACAGAGATAGGAACAGAAGGGATATACAGTTAACCAGTGAGGGGCTAGGCAGAGAAGTTTCACTGCATAAATGAAGTCAGAACACTGCTGAGATGAAATCCAAGCTATTTGTTAGTTTTCTGGCAGCAGGATGGGCTCTTTCTTGCAGAACTTGGGACTATTCCTATCAAGAGTTATTCCTAGGAGGGCCAAAGAGCTATTGAGTCCGTCCATGTAAAATACAGTTTTACCTCAAAGGGAAAAAAAATTGAGGCTTTTCCAAAATTTCAGTGCAGTACTGAAAAGGTACTATAGTTTTCAGCCTTCACCTGGAAGCAGTGGAGAATTGAAACTTTATAGAGTGAACAATTACAGTGAAGGCCTAGCACATTTGTGCAGAAATTTGGATAGATGGAACAAGTGGGTCCCATACAATTTGGCCTAGGGCTACACTGGCAAGCTAAGAGCTTTACTGCCTCCTCTTTGTCCTTAGCTAGGCCTCCTTTTTTTTTTTTTTTTTGTTACCTTTCCTATCAAAAGTCCAATCTATGGAAAGCACCATTACTTCCTGACTTGGTGGTAGGCAGGTCCCTTAGTTGGCTAAGATGATATACCCAATCTAGGGGTACTTAAGAGCTTAATATAGTGCTATTTCCTACAAACATAAATATAATATCACTGCCTAACCCTAACATACTGCACCGTGGCAAGGCCAGTGGGAAAGATGTTAGGACATATACAGCTTTCTGCATTTTTCAGATTATACCATCCATGGATTGTCAGCAAGTGCAGTATTTAAGAACTTGGTCTAGGGCCAGGGATTAGCTCAGCAGCACAAATGGTTGCCTGGCAAGTGCAAGGTCCTGAGTTCGATTCCTGGTACAAAAAAAACATGGTCTATGAAATTTCGCTTCTGAATTTGAGCAAGTGGGGCGAGGGTGGAGCTACAGTCACATGATAGGCCTGTGACCCCCCCCTCCACATACACACACCTGCTTCCTGCCTTGCAGAGCTACAACCCAGCAGCACCATTTTGCATGTGGTGTCACTGCAGTCACCAATCACCATGCCCAGACCCCCACCTGTAGCCATGGCTTCGGCACACCCTCTTTAGTGTCTCTGACAAAACTGGTCTTGTAGAATTTGCCAGAAACCTAACATCTCTTGGTTTGAATCTGGTTGCTCCCGGAAGAACTGCTAAAGCTTTCAGAGATGCTGGCTTGGCAGTCAGAGATGTCACTGAGCTAACAGGATTTCCTGAAATGTTAGGGAGTCCTGTGAAAAACTAGCATATTTCAATCCATGCTGGAATCTCGGCTTGTAATACCCCAGAAGATAATGCTGACCCTGCAGCTCTTTCTCGTTCCCTGCTGGCAAGGTTGTGATTGAGGCTTGCAATGAGCTGGGAATAGTTTGGGCTCACACAGGTCTTTGGCTCTTCCACCGTTGATATTGTCGTATCACATATAAAATTGTTGTAGTGTGCTTGTGTGTAGATGAACAATCATGAAATTTTGAAAATACCTTTTTAAAAATAAAATATAACATTTTAAAAATTTTTTCCAAAAAAAACTTGGTCTATGGAATCAGCCAGACTAGGGTTGGAGTCCTGGCTCGGTTACTTACCAAGAAATGTGACCTTGTGTTCACTCATATATTATATCTGTTAAGTGCATATAACACTAACATCTGCCTTTAGGATTGTTCTGAGATTATGCATGTGAAAACCTAGTTCAGCATCAGGTGCATTATAAGAGTTCAATATATGAGAGTTAATTTCCCTATGTTAAGAGTAGTTTCTAGTTATAACTCCCAGGAGACTTGTCTTAGATACCAGGCTTTGCCTCCTTAGCCCATGCCCTTCAATAACCGTGTAGAAGAGAACTATCTTGCTGCCCGATAAAATCTGTCTTGGATAGGTACACATTTGGGAAAATTCAACTGTGTTTGAGCCACTACATATTTCAGAATCTAAAGTAGTTGGCTATTGAGAAACTACAAAAACAAGCCCTGAAATATTTTCATCCTGTGATCTCTTTTCCTCCAAAGATGTTCACAATCCCCTTTAGCACTCATATCTTTTTTCCACTCGTTTGTACACTAAAAGACAAAATCCTGTAGTCTTTTTTTACTGTTCTTTATATTATAGACTATGTCAAAAACTGGGATGAAGAAGTCTGGGAAAATGTACAAAAGTCAAATGGTAAAGCTAGATCTTTGGATGCAGTGGGAACACCACTGGGAGCTTTAAGGAAGGAGAAAAATACAGGAAAAGATAGCTTTCCAACTCCACAGTGAGGGAACCAAAAGGGATATGAACGAGGCATAATGGGAACAGAAAGGAAGCTTCCTGGAGGCAGCAATACCTGGGTGCAGCACAAAAAGACATGTAGAAGTCGTGTAGGTACAGCGGTGAAGAGGGAATAGGACTGAACAGCCAAAGCAAGAGGGATAACAGGACTAAAGGCATAGAGGTTAAAAAAAAAAAAAAAAAAAAAGAACATGACTCATCAGGGGAAGAGTCTTGGGGTGGCTGTATCTTGAAGTGCAAGGCTGTCAGTGACAGGAGATGAGGCTGGAGATGTAGGCAGAGGTGAGAGTAGACCAAAATGATCTAGTCTTGGGACATTAAAAATTGTATAGACTCGTTTTCTTTTTTTGTTTTTTTTTTTTTTTTTGTTTTTTTTTGGTTTTTCTCCGGTACCGGGAACCGAACTCACGACCTTGCGCTTGCCAGGCAGGCGCTTTTGCCGCTGAGCTAAATCCCCAGCCCCTGTATTCTTTTCATGCAATTATAAAAGGATGGGGAGGTGGTCCTGGGGATTGAACCCAGGGTCTTGTGCATTTTAGGCAGGCACTTTACCCCTGAGCTTTATTTATTCTCAGCCCTTTTTTGGTGAAACAAGGTCTTGCTAAGCTTTTAAGAGTAGCCTCTAATTTTTTATCTTCTTGCCTTAGCCTCCCAAGTACCTTAGGTTTGGGCATGTGCCACTATGTCAGTTGTAAATAGAATTTCTTCCTTAAATTAAGAATGTTTATTGCTAGTGTGTAAAAACTGGCCAAAGTGTGGACAGTAGGACACTGAAAACACTTTTTATTATGGACAGTAGGACAAGAACATTTCTAATACTTTGGGCCTCACATGTACTATGCCTAGCCAACATTTCAAAATGTGTAAACACAAACTTCCACAGAAACACAAGTACAGAGTGTGCCAGATTGCTCTTCACAACCAAGGATGCACTTGCAAATGATGAAGAGCAAACAAAGCCCCTTTCCCTAAAATAAAAATATCCGCTCCAGGCTGCAGTGCCATTCCATCTCCTCACTGCCCTACACTTAAATAAATTTCCTCTGCACTTATTCTACTCTTGGTAAATTCCTTTACCACCCACTCTATCAGCCTTCCATATGCTGTCAAGCATGACATTTTGGTGACCCATATGGGGAGTCTTTCTCTTGTCTCTCTTGGCCTCTCTTCTTCACTCTGGTGCTTGTATGTGGTTGGCAGAAATCACCCATGGACAGCTGAAGGTCCCTGGCTGGGGCAACTCTGGGCTGTGACCCCAACCACTGTGGCTCATGAGGATATGTGCCAAGAGTTCCTTTTGGCCCTTTACAGAAAGCCTTACCTCCTGTTTGTAACTGACAGACTCTAGCCAGCACTACGCTCCTATGCGACATGACAGTAGCAGAAAAATTAAATAGTCTGTAAGGGGAATGGACTGTTTTATTCCTTGCGGGGTCTTCTCTTCCTACATGTGGTACAGTTAGCAGCAGTAATTCACCCATTGCAAATCCACACATGCTGGGATCCCTATAGCCAAAATTGGAGGGGGTCCTCTCCTAATCCAGATCTATTTTGGCCAGCACCAGTCATTGTCATCATCTCATGATATTCGTGAATTTTTCTTGTTCTTTCGGTATTGGCCAAACTCAAATGACTGACCTCCACCTCCTTCTTTGCTCCTCAGTCATAGCGAGGGAGTCCAGCTTGATCACCCAGACACAGCAGGCCTAATCCCAAAGTGACT
The DNA here is from genome assembly GCF_000276665.1 of Chinchilla lanigera. Lineage (NCBI taxonomy): Eukaryota > Metazoa > Chordata > Mammalia > Rodentia > Chinchillidae > Chinchilla > Chinchilla lanigera. The sequence continues at coordinate 3,987,964 of NW_004955490.1, forward strand.
CCAAACTTACAGAACTGGGTCTCTATTTCTCCAAGTTTGAAGGCTCTGTAATTCAAGAGCACTCAAAGTCAAGGGACTTTTTACTTTCACTCTCAGATTCTGCTACCCACTTGAGCTGGCTGCAGAGCTTTAATAGGTGACCCTTGCATGGGTTACAAAACTCTTCTTTCTCCTGACTCACCCCTTGAGTGCTTTCTCAAAAATCTGAACAAATTCATCCCTTAAACTCTTAAAAAGAAACACCTAATATTTTTCTACATCATGGCCTGGCTACAACATAAGCTTCCAGACCGAGAGATATGGCCAGTTAATGGGTCTCTCAATTGTAATACCATTTGCCAATTGCATCTCTTCTGCCACAGTCAAGGCAAAGACTCTGAAGTCCCATATGTCCAAGCCTTTCTGGACCTTCCCAGGATACTAACCTTTGAGAGGGCTGTGGAATATGTCTTTCCTAAGAGTCTTCCAACAACCCCCTCCACAGGTCGTTCTCGGTGACTTCTCCTTCAGTAGTAAGCTCCAAGCTCCACTGCCAAGTTTACTGCCAACTACGCAGTCTCCTCCTTCTGCCATGTCTGAGGATGCTCCACTATCTGTTTTGCCTCTGACACCTTCCTGCCCTCACCTCTTCTGCTCCCTTCACACCGGCACTGCCTCCGCTTTACCCCCATGATTTCTCCCTACAGCACACCTACCAGAGTACCTCCTACCAGGCCCCACGTGTCAAACCCCCTCTGTTGGCCCACATGATGCCCCTTCTGGAGGCCACCAATGGAGAACAGGACACCATCGGAGTCCCTATGCCCTGCCCCACATCAAACTTTTCCCAAATTCATTCTAAACTAGGCTCCTTCAGTCAGAACCAACCACATTCATGTGAGAATTTCAAGGCTTACTCATGGCTTTTGACCTCAGCTGGCAGGACATTTAAATTGTCCTCTCCGCTTATTATACAACAGAGAAGGGCTGCTTATGGTCTCTGACCAGGGCTTGGACCGATGAAGCCCACACCTAAAATGCTGCTGTAGTATTCAGGCTGAAAGTTCCTACAGATTGATGCAACACCCAAGGGTTATTAATGAGGCAGAGTTCACCGTCTATCCCATAGTTCCCAATCCCTGTACACTTCTCGTGTAGGTGTCCCCCAAAGACCTTCTGGTTCACAGTGCTGGGTCTCAAGGATGCTTTCATTTGTATTTTCCTTTACCCCAATTCCCAATTCCTCTTCAGTTTTAAGCAGCAGGATGCCAACACTCAAGATCACGCAATGACTCACCTGGACAGTCTTATCCCAAGGCTTCTGAGATTTCCTGCACCTCGCTGATCAAGCATTACCCACAGATCTGGCTTCCCTCACTGTACCTTCTGGGAGCAACCTCCTCCAGAACATAGATGATCTTGTGGCCCTGATAAAGTTAAATCAGACCGGAATGCTATCAAAGTTCTTCACTTCTGGCCACATGTGGCTACAAAATCAGCTCCTAGAAGGCACAGAGCCCAGGGCAGTGTTGAGACCTAGAAATTGTACTTGTAAGGAGCTCTGTGCCTTTCAGCTTCTGTCATGGAAGGCCGTTTCTTTCCCCAGTCCCTGATTTCAGCCTTTGGATAGCCGTGGGCTCCTCTCCAATCACCCACTATTGATATGTCACTTCTTTATATACTGCTGACACTCAGTTTCTCCTTGATTCACAATGATAAAGTTCTTTCTCGAATACAAAACCAGCCCCAATCCTCCTCTTTCCAGCTACTCATGAGAATGGCAGTTGGAAGCCACTATTTCTTCAGGGGAGCCACCAGCATGTTCACCACTGACCTTCAACATGTCCTTTTCTATCTTGGACTCGCTACCTACACTACTGCCCTAGGCATGTTCTTTGTGGGAATCAAGTCCTCCTGTGCCTCCCTTCCAACTAAATGAGTGTTTGTACCATTGCTTACCTACTCCTCAATACACAAATTGCCCCCAACAGCCAGCTTTTCCTAGTTTCCTTTTCCATCTTCATTTTGTCAGAAGGAGCAATTACCTTAATGCCTCTCTTAGTAGGTTTAGGAATTTCCATGGGAGTGGGAACTGGAGCTGTGGGGTTAGGAATAGCCTCAAGTGCGCCCTGTACCTACTCCCTCAGTCTCTCTAAGGCATTACTCAGATCTCTACAGCCTTTAAGGCCTTACAAGACCAGATAGATGCCCTAGCTGTCGGGCCCTTCAAGGGTTGGACACGCTCACTGCAGCACAGAGGGGTCCTTGCCTGACCTTGGGAGAACAATGTTGCCACTATTCTAATCAGTCAGGCATTGCACACTAGACTGTAAGTACTCTTGAAGATCAGGCATCTCAATGGTAGAAATAAGGGCTCAATAGCTGACTCTCCTGGAAACACACCTGGGTATGGGTCTCCTGCCTATTACCCTTCCTTGAACCCCTAATGGGGATATTCTAACTGCTCATATTTGGACTCTTTCCACTTCACTGTCTCACAAATTTTATCTTTTCCAGGATCCAATAGATCTCCCTAAAGCTGTTGGCCCGAGAATGCTTCCAGCTTCTTTCTACTAACAGAGACTTACCTCCTACTTGGTCCTCAAGAGGGCAACCTAGTATTTCCACCTTACAACCACTCCTGACTCACCCAGTATACTACCCATGACCCATGGCCAATGAGCAATGTTAAAATCCCAAGCCCACTTTCTTTGTCCCTGTCCAGCAAGGAGAAGTTCCAGAAGACCATTTGACTTTGTTGATTGTCAAGGGATAATGTGTGGACAGTGGAACAATGAAAACATTTTTTGTTATGGACAGTAGGCAGTGAGAAGGTTTTGCGTACTTTGGCCCCCAGGTATATGCCTGACAACCAACATTTCAAGAGGTCAAAACATGAACTTTCACGAATATAGTGTGCTCAGTTGCCCTTCACAGCCAAGGATATAATTTCCAACAGCCAAATGGGAGACCCTCCCCCATTTCCTGCTAGAAAAACCATTCCCTCCACGCTCTAGCGCCGTGCTCTCTCCTGACTTCCCCACTCTCTCTCATGGTGTGCACTTCAATCAGTTTCCTTCAGGATTTATTCTACACTTGGGAACTTATTTTGCTACCTTTACCATGCGCCTCCCCTATGCCATCAAGCATGGCAAAAAGATAAAATCACAACAAGTTTAATTGGCACTTCTTCATGATTTGTGAATCTGGGCAGCCTCGATTCTGCAAAATGGAATGAGAACCCCTACTAAACAACAGCAAAACAGTGAATTTCATAAGGTGGTGCCAAGGAAAGAAAATAATAGAGGAAAAGCTGATTGGTTTATATCAGGTTACTTTGGGTTCCTATTTTGGCAAGGATTAATGCAGAAGGAATTTCTATTACACAGATTGTAATCTTCTGTTTTGGGGAAAACTGGTATGTTTGGGTTTTATCTGCTTCCTTAAACTGTTGGTTTGATTACTGAGTGACTATTTTGTTTCGGTCTGATATGCTAGGGCCTGTTGCAGGATCTCAGTTCAAAAATAATACTGCTAGGGGCTGGGGATTTAGCTCAGCAGCACAGTGCCTGCCTGGCAAGCGCAAGGTCATGAGATCAATTCCCGGTACCGGAAAAAAACAAAACAACAACAAAAAAATACTGCTCCACATAATTATTGTTTAACAGAGTACAACTAGTGTTGCATACTGATCTTGTATCTTACAATTGTGTTCATCTAATTTATCAGCTCTCCTCATTTTTGTTGCTGATTCCTTCAGATTCTCTCTACAGAAGGTCATCTCATCAGTGAATAGTTATAGTTTTAACCTTTCTTTTCTAAATGGGATGCCCCTTCTTTCTTTTTCTTACTTCACTGAACTGCCTAAGATCTCCAGTGTTATGTTGAACGCAAGTGGTGAGGCCAGGCATAACTGTCTTATTCCTCATCGTCTTATTTCTGCTTTCAGTAGCTCTCTATTAAATGTGCTGTTAACCATGGGATATTCATAGATGACTTCTAGCAGGTTGAGAAAATTCCTTTCACAGTTTTCTAAGTGTTTTATTCACAAAAAGTTGTGGGATTTTGTGTGATGATTTTTCCGTGTCGATTGAAATGATATGTGTGTGTGTTTTCCTTCCTTTCATTAATGTAATGCAACGTATGACATTGATCGTGTTTCCCCCGTATTCCTAGGATATTTGTCCCACTTTGTTGTTGGTATAATCCTTTTTATAGTTACTGGATTCAGATTGCTTGTTTCTATAGCCTATTTCCTCCAACTATTATCCCCTGTCTCAGGCAGTCTTCATGTTAAACTGCTGCTTATTTTTTCCAACAAGTGCCCTAGGGAAAGGGCTGTTCCTACTGAGTCAGCTCACGTAAAGACAAGCCCTGTGAATAGGGCTTTTCTAGGGAGTGATATGACCGGTCATGTAACGACAATTCTGTGGGGATAGGTCTATTTAGGGTGATCCAAACTCAGTCTGTTATCCTCCAGTGGGTGCCAAGCGGCTGCTTTTCACAGCTACTGTGGTTCCAAGCTTTTTCGGTTTTGATGTTACTGTGGAGCTGGATAAAGGGATATGAAAACAAGACAAGTTCAAATATCACAAAACTTGCTGTTCTTACCAGTATTTAACCATTTCATTTGAATAAGCGCTTCTCTGGTTGTTGTAAGTTGTTGGTTAATTTGTACAGTTGTAAAAATGTTGATGTTGAAAAAGCTTGTAATGTCTTGTTGCTATTTTGGAAAAGTGGGTTTTCCGAAGTCCTTATTCCACCTTTGTGGAGGTGCTTCCCCTCAAGACTTTTTAAATTTTTATCAGAAGTGATACTGTACTTTCATGAGAGTTACTGCAAATGATAGAGTCTTTGCCCAATTCTCCTCCTTGGGAACTTAAAAGCAAACCATCAAGAAAATCAAGTTTGAGGAGTATAGGAGTTTCTTAAAAACCAAAAACCTGAGTGTTGCTCAGGGACTGGGAGCATGTTTAATTCTCCATTATATTCTCAACATTTTGCAAAATGCCTGCCATAAGGTTGCTACTGAGTAGGTATTTTTTTGAATGGTAGGTCTGTGCTGAATTGTTGTGGAGCACTCCAAAATCATCTTTCTTTAGTGTATACCAGTGACTTCTTGGTCGGCCAAAAAATGGGAAAAGCATGAGGGGTGTACATAAGAGATTTCTGTAGGTGAAGTTTGGAAGCATCACACATCATTTTCTCTTCCTACTCCATCAGTGATAACTTAGTCACATGGCCACACCTCACCACTGGGGAAAATATGAGATGTAGTCCAGCTGTGTGCTCAAGGAGAAGAGCTTCGATAGGAAACTTGTGACTGCAGATATCGGAACAGTAGAGTTAGTTTGACTTGGAGATTGCCTAAAGGATGGAAAAGGTTTATGGCCTTTGTACCAAGAAGCTATATGGTGAAGCTCTGTTTAACCTGTCCCATAGGAAGCGGAAATATTCAAATGTAGACAGTATTTAAAATCATAGTTGACAGTTTAGCTCCTTATTGAGTCATTTACCAGGAAGTAGCAGCTGGAGAGTGACTTACAATGCTGATTATTCCTTAATTATTAATCACTGACACTTTGTAGATTGCCTCTAAGTAGAATCCCAGCTGAGTTAGTACACAATATTGTAATGCTGGCCCCCAAATATTATTTCCTCTGTTGCATGTCTAGGCTAGACAGGGTGTTAAATAGATGGCAAAAGTAGCAACCTGATTCATTTCACGCCAACAAAGAAATATTCAAAACAAAATGAGAAAAAACAAGGCAAAATCCGAAAAGGAACTCATTTCCATTTCAAACCATAGTTACAGGCGTGGAGCATTCTCTGCCACTTTGTTGGCCCAGAGTGCACATTAGACGATGACCTCATGTAGGCTAGGGGAATGAGTAGAAGTGACTCACACTGAAATGAAATATCTTCAGGATTCTTTGTTGAGACTATCTAAAGGGAATTTGTAAAGCCACTGCCCAGGTTCTACCTCCCACCTCTACCTCAGAGTTGCATTTAGCCAGTCTGTCATACTACCTGGAATTCTGGATTTTTTAAATGTTCCCTGGAAGTTTTTGATGCAGAGCCAGGTTTGGAGAACCACTGCCCTAATTTGATAGGAGAAGAAACAGGGAGACATGTCAAAGCAAAAACCAAACAATGATTTTCTTTTAACACACGAAAAAATATAATCAACCCTAAGGAAAATCTAGTGTCATAGCTGGACACATAGAGCTGTCTGTGAGGTTAGATCTATTCATGGAAAACAAGCCATTTCTGGGGATTAGCCATTGAACTGCCTGTAACTGGAAGCAGTATTATAAATGTAGACTTCCTTCTGGATATCCCGGATGCTTACCTTATTTTCTTCTTTTTGCAGTTCGTTGCTCAGCCCAACTGCCAACAGCTGCTTGCCACACTGTGGTATGATGGCTTCCCTGGATGGCGGCGGAAACATTGGGTAGTCAAGCTTCTGACCTGCATGACCATTGGGTTCCTATTTCCCATGCTGTCTATAGCCTATCTGATCTCACCCAGGAGCAACCTTGGGCTGTTCATCAAGAAACCCTTTATCAAGTTCATCTGCCACACAGCATCCTATTTGACCTTCCTCTTCATGCTTCTCTTGGCTTCTCAGCATATTGTCAGGACAGACCTCCATGTGCAGGGGCCTCCTCCAACTGTGGTAGAATGGATGATATTGCCATGGGTTCTAGGTGAGTCAAAGAGACCTGAAGCAATGGCTAGATTGCTTTCTGATCTCGTTTAAAGAAAATACTAGAAAAGGAAGTCAGACTAGCTCTGAACTAGGACACTTTCCCTCTAGACAGTGGACTAGTCTGAGAAATGTGGTTCTTTCTGCCCCACACCCTGGTATTCAATATTGCATCGTTCATGATAAGATTGGTAGTGTGTTCAGGGCTCACCTTTGCTAACCTAGCATTTTCAAGAACAGAGAGGTAGCTATAGATTTGTTTAGAAAGAAAAGCCAAGTATCAGTCAGGACAGGCCTCGGGTAAGCTAGGCAGAGCAAGTTTCAATCAATCTATTCAAGGCCTTCTTTCCCATAGCCAGTAGTCATGTGATTCTGCTTTCTTATGCTTACTCCACATAATTCTAATATTTGTTCAAGTCCACATCCTATTTGGACACTAATTCCACAGTCAGGAAGGAATCGAAGAAATTCATACATGTAATAGTGAAAGTAGCTCAAGTAGTAGCCTCAAGACATAATTAGGGGGCTGGGGATTTAGCTCAGCAGCAAAAGCGCCTGCCTGGCAACTGCAAGGTCATGAGTTTGGTTCCCGGTACCGGAGAAAAACCAAAACCAAAAAAAAAAAAAAAAAGACATAATTAGATGGCTTTGGCCTGTCCAACATATGGTCATCCTCTAAATCCTTGTCACTCTAACTATGGTTCCCAATCCAGCAACACTGTCATCATATGGGACTTCATTATACATCTCAGGTCCCAGCCTGACTCTTCATGCTAACATGGTTTCTGGATGATTTGCATGTATTTGAAAGTTTGAGAAGTGCTGTCTTAGATCACAGCCAAACTTTTTACCATTTATCATATTCTAAGAGTAAAGAAGCATCTACATCATGAGGCAATATTCCACAGAACTCTCATATAATGAGAGGAGAAAAGAGAAAAAGAGTACTAAATTATTTGGGGCTGCCCTGCCTATCTTCAGTCTCAGTAATTTAGAGCATGGTCAGCTTGGTTACCTCAAAATTCATGAGGAAGTTTTGTCTCCATTATCCAAAGGAAAGTAAGGACTCTGGGATAATGCTGCTGCAATCATTCTATTGATGATATCGCATCTACTCCACAATGGAAAAAGGTAGAATCAGGCACCCAAAGTTGTAAAAGAAAAAGAAAGACAAAATTGCAAAAACTTTTCAGTAACTGTGCTCAAAGTGAGTAGTAGCCAGAAGAGTATAAGTTATGAGCATTACTAGGAAAAAAATATTAGGTTTGACAAGGTTGAGACTGGGAGATGAGGTAAGAGAGAAAAAAAGGTAAGTAATTACTGCCTCTCGAGCTTCACTGCACTGACCCCAACTCACGCATTGATTTCAGATTTATTTGCTGGGGGGATCCTGCTGCGATGACCAGGACTACTCCTGTTAGAAATAAACCTTTTGCCTCCATTCTTCAGGTTTCATTTGGGGAGAGATTAAGGAAATGTGGGATGGTGGATTTACTGAATACATCCATGATTGGTGGAATCTGATGGATTTTGCAATGAACTCCCTCTACTTAGCAACTATTTCCTTGAAAATTGTGGCCTATGTCAAGGTAAATTGGAGTGTCTGGCATTTTTAAAGCAACGATTTTGGTTAATAAGCTTTTGCACTGGGAGCGTGAAGCATTTAGGCAAAAGCAATGATGGCATTTTCATCCATGTGCGAAAACATCATATTAACATTCTTGCAGTGGTTTGTAAGCACTGTCTGGCTAAGCAAATAAAATAGAGAATGGAACAATTTGTAAATTAATCATTAGTTTCTTACACTCTCAGGATAAAAATGTCTTCAGCCTTCTGTGCTTAAATCTTTTCTACAGTGTTCTTGCCAAGAGGATAGTCCACTGATGCTTGCATGGGGCAGACACTGAAAACTCACTGAATTCACTCTCTCCATAAATTCCTCTTAGCCCTTGCCCCTTCACTTAAGGCTACTCTATATTTGTCTAAAATAAAGACATAGCCACTGGTAAACCTTCTACCCTGTGAGGTCATACAAAACAAGGCAGTTCCTTCTCTGTAACAGTGCTTCCAGTGTGATGTCCTCTCTCTCTTACTGGCTGAGTCATTCCTCCCAAAGCTACACATTCCCACCTTCCTCAGCTCTTCACAGGACAAGTAACAGAAGCAAGAAGCTTCACTCTAAGAGACACAGACACTGCAATGACTTCTCTCTCGTTCATCAGTTCCACCACCAGGATAATTATTTAAGCAGTTATGAATCCAGCTTGTTGCATATCATTCACCCTATGCCCCAGTACCAACTCAGATAATACACACACATATGCATGCATGCAAGTACACACAACCCTGATTCTTTCCCTAGCCTCATTCTGGGTCTGAGTTTAGGTTTGGTGCTTATTAAATAAGGGGATAGGTGTGCTCCTTCTTGCTGTAAATTGAACTCTCCACAATGAGGGAAGGATGACAATTCATCTCCAAGACTGTCTAGTCAGTCATGATTTATGGCACCACATTCCACATTAAAGAGCTTTAGAATGGGCCTGGGGATTTAGCTCAGTGGCACAGCGCTTGCCTGGAAAGCGCGAGGTCGTGAGTTCAATTCCTGGTACCGGAAAAAAATAAAAAGTAAAAAAAATTAAAAAGAGCTTTAGAATGGGAAAATGGTACTTCCCCAAGTTGCCAACAACTTAGTCTATTCTGTATCACTAATATGCATGTTGCAGACATTTTAAGACTTTGGGAGATATGTAGAGCATAAATGTTGAATGTGGTCATAAAACAGTTTTGAAAGGAGACCAAGAGTATGCCTTATATGTGGTCATTATTTAACACATACTTACAACTCCCTTAAAAGAAAAAAAAAAACTAATGAGGAAAATGTTTGAGTATCTGGTTAAGGTGCCTGGCGAATTCCATATCATTTTGGCCCTGTGAAGACTAAATGGCACAGTTTTCTTTAAAACAAATCTCTTCCCCTAGAAATGTTTATACACTTGAGAAATCATAAATTAACAAATCTATATATTGCTAGATCTTTGTTTAAACAGGATAGTTTAGAATAAATGATGAAGAAAAGGATGAACATTTGATGCTATGAAAATGTGTCTATAGATGTTCAACATTAACTAATGACATAAATGATCCAACTTCATGCCTAAGGCTTCCAAAGAGCTAGACACTTCCCTACGAAGAAGTATAAAATAAAACTACTCTCTTAAGCTAATAAATGTCCCTATTATCACTTCACCCAAAGGACATATGAGGAACACATACCACATGCTAGCCTGGGATCTGTAATGAGAATCTATAAGTGGACAGAGTCGGTGCACTTAACCACAGAGGCACAACCAGGCTGACAAGACCCTCCCCACACAAACCGATCCAATTACTATGAGATAAAGCTGTAACAATCATTCTATAGGACCTTTGAAATGTTTTGGAACACTGTTGTGCTAAAGCATAGAGAAGTATCAAGAGATGAGCTGCCCTTAAGGAAATCCTTTACTAGAGTGAAAAATTAATTAATAATGTATACTTCACCTCACATGGTCTACAGAAACAAGACCAAAAGATCTATACCAAAGCACTCAAAAGAAACAAATACACTCGTCAGGATGGTCCTCACTTTCCCCAGATAATCCTACACATGGAGAATAACCATCCTTTTTGTCTTCTGGGATAGCTGCCACTTAGACATGCACCACCACCACCTCACTTCCATATTTACAAACTAAATCTGGAATTTCCTACCCACTAAGCTGTGGTCTTTTCCTCACCCTCTACTTGACTGCAAACACAATTGCTCAAATTCTTACTACTACTGAGTCTCCACGTTTGAGTGGCCCTCTTCATATTTCGCTTTTGGGTTAACAGAATGCAATTCATGCCCCTTCAGAAGGAAAGGAAACCAATTTTCATACTGTATTCTGTTTCAAAGAATATAAGGAAAATCACTTGCCTCATAGTATAACTGATCTGAATTTAGTCTCCACTCTGATATTCATGAGCTGGATGATCACAGAAAATCACTTTACCTCTCTGAGCTTTACATTCTGCCTCTAATAAGCAAATTAGAGTAAATCAGTGGTTTTCAACCTTTTAATTTTTTCTAGGGAACTATGTCTTTGAATAGAAACCTCCACAGAATTTCTTCACATAAAATAGCCCCAAGGACTCAGTTTGAATAGAAGAGTGGATCTTCTATTTCCCTTCTTTGACTCCTACAGTGAACACTACATGATTTTGTTACCCCCAGAAGCCCTAAAGAACACAGTGTGAAAGCTATTATGCTACATCAGGGGTCAACAAACTATAGCCTTGGGACCACATTTGCCCTTCTGCCATACCCAATTGTTCATGTATTATGTATGGCCACCTTAACTGTACAAGAGAATCACTGAGTGATTGCAACAGAGGCAACATACCCCACAAACCCAAATATATGTATCATTCGGCCCTTGACAGAAAAAAGTTGTTGACCTCGATGCTAAATGAGCTTCACATTTAGTCCCTGAATTCATATACCAGGATGGTTTTCTCCAAAGATCCTTATGCAGTGTGTAGATTTTCCATGAGAATAATCTTCCATTCTGAGTGTTCTGCAAATCCAGATTCACCAATTCATAGGCACAGTTACAGTTATAGTCCCCTATGGTTACAGTTCTTGGTGTGGAGATAGACAAACTCCAAATTAGATGCTATCCATGTTCCAGTTGATTATTTCTAGTTTTAAAACATAAGTCTGTTTTTGTTATCAGCAAAGAGCCTAGCTGTCACATACACCTCAAACCCTTTAAGGTCCTATCTAACATCTGTTCTGTGAGATCAACCAGCATGTAAATAACATTTAATAGACATTGTGCTAAAGTGAGTGTCTGCGAACCTGGAGTTTAGTCTTGGCTCTGTTAGCAACTTCACTTTGAGATGTTTAGCAAGTCGCTCCTACCTCTCTGGATTTCAATTCCATTTGTAAAATAGGCATAACAACGCCTACCACTCACAGCAATGCAGTGAATACTTTCTTAGGAGGAAAAAATTTAGAAATACAAGATTTTGCCAGGAATACATAAAACTGATTGGCCACCTAAAAGTCTATCTGTAAAAGAAGCACAAATGTGGCATGGTTTTTCCAGTTCTTCTGAGGGAGAAGAATATTGGATACACGCAAGTGATTTTAACACCACCAGTTTCCTCAGTTGCTGAAATGGAAGCATGTTTTAGAAGTGCCAACAATATAGTTTGGCCCCCAGCACATTTTCTCAGGAAAGTTGTTTACATTAGTCCTGGAAAATTGTGATATTCAGATGGGAACTCAATGCAGTATGTTTCAGATTGAATCCTAGGCAAAATCTACATCTGCCCTGGGGAAGATAATAAATAGTTCCTTGTATTTCTATAACATCTACCCTTATGGAGTACACAGCTTTTTGCATATGGATATCAAATCATAAACATGTACACAGGTAGCAGTAGACACTATCCTTATGTTATGGTAAAGGTAAACGATACAGGCAATTTTAAGTGACAGTGCCCAAATTGGAGCTCAGACCACACAACGAAGTCCTCTTTCTGCAAAGTTACTTACCACATTCCAGAAGCTGGAATATTTGGATAGGGCTAAAAAATGGGTAACCAATCCTGTAAATTCTGGCTATTCCCCTCCTTCAACCTCTTGGCTCTTCATTTGTGCTGAAGTGACAGTCTAATGTGTAGGGGTGTCAAAAGAATAGTAAAATACATCCATATGCCTCTCTGTGGAGAAGCACTAAATTTGCTACCTGGCAAGTTGACATGCCATTTGCAATAGTGTGGAATACATTAAAACCTCAAAAATTTAGCAAAAAGCTCTGATGAATGGCTTCCTAAGGATGCGCTATCAGTTCCAAACTGCAGCCAGCAGGGGAGTTAGGAAGAATACCACACGCTAAGGAGGCTGCGTCTGTGTCTCATCCTTCAGTAACTGCAAGTTGTCCATGGAGCTCAGAACCCAATGGAAGATAGAGAAAGTAGATCTGATTTAACACCTCATTAGAAAGATGATTTTCTCCCTACTACTTTGGGTATACCGGTGCTCCATTTCAGTGACATTCCCTAACAATCTGCTCAACACATAGTTAGAAAATGTCTGTTGACAAACCACAGGTGGTTGCCCCAGATGATTGCTCTGAAATTAATTCTGCTATGTATATATGCTGGGTATGTAGCTGGATGAGAGTGGGAGGAAGAGACATTAGTACCATGTACTGATTCAATGGGGAAAAAGATAAACAGTGCTATGCACACTATTTGTAGCACTTTTGTATGAATGAATACTTGATACTTGTTTTGGGGACTTCATTTGGGGATGGAGGGTGGAAAGGGGAAAGTTTTATAAAGAACTCACTGTACTTCTCATCTTGTGCACTTGTTTTTCTTTTTCTTTTTTTTTTTTTTTTTCTTTTCAGTATAATGGTTCTCGTCCAAGGGAGGAATGGGAAATGTGGCACCCGACTTTGATTGCAGAGGCACTCTTCGCCATATCCAACATTTTAAGTTCCTTGCGTCTCATATCCCTGTTCACAGCCAACTCCCACTTAGGGCCTCTGCAAATCTCTTTGGGACGCATGCTGCTTGATATCCTCAAATTCCTCTTTATCTACTGCCTGGTACTGCTGGCTTTTGCCAACGGACTGAACCAGCTTTACTTTTATTATGAGACCAGAGCTATCGATGAGCCTAACAACTGCAAAGGGATCCGGTGTGAGAAACAGAACAATGCCTTCTCCACGTAAGACTCCCCTCTGTCTTCTTTCACCTTCTCCTTTTCTGTCCTATCTTAAGCTCACAGCTTTATCATTGCCTCTTGACAGTGCAGACAAACTTCCTTGAGGATCCACCTGAAGGATCTAAGGTAGAAAAAGATCCGCCTCTTGCTTCAGGCAACTAGAAGAGAAACTGGAGTTAGCAGAGGGGGGAAACACACACACACACACACAAGATCCGCCTCTTGCTTCAGGCAACTAGAAGAGAAACTGGAGTTAGCAGAGGGGGGAAACACACACACACACACACACGTGTGCGCATGCACACACACACACACACAGTTTTCCAAGAGCTCATGTAAAGACTTAGTTCTGTTGGTTGTATTCCATATTTTTAAGAGAATTAATGGGGGTGGAGCAGATAATTCCTCAATACCAAGACTATTCCTCTGTACAAGTGACTACCAGAACTACTTAACTATTCTAAATCAAGCCCAAAGCAAGGAGCAATCCAAACTACGTTCATGTACTCCTTTTCAGAGGAGTAAACTAGAAAGGGGAGGTTGAGTCAAGATTTCAATCAGCTCACTGCTAGGTTAATTTAAGGATTCAAGTGGGCAAAGGGGGTACAAGACACTGATTAGAAATGTCTCCCATTCCCACTTGGGATACAAGAGACGGCTCATGACTCTTTGTCCAGGAGTCCATTGTCTCTGCACACATGGAACTCCTATGCCTTTTCTTCCAGCTGTGAAGATATGCTTCTTTGGAACTTCAAGCCACGAGAATGGCTTTTATTTCCTAACAAAGCAATGTTGGGGAAAATAAATAAGAGAAAGAAAATAAGCACAAGGCAGGAAATTTCTTGGATTAGGAACTTCGTGGGGCTGAACCTGGACACAGTGTCTCCACTTTGTCCATTTCCACCCCCATTCTGGACTGTATGACTCATTACTGAAATTCATAACAGTGACCCCAACGTGATATAAGACTCTAAGCTAGTAGACTAAGATTCAGATTTTTCCGTTTTTATTTTATTTTTAATGTATACAAAATAATTACACATACTTATGGGATATAGTGTGCTTCCATGCATGTTTACTTTATATAATGATCAAATCAGGCATTTAGATAATAATCTCATCACCTTTATCATTTCTTTGTGGTGAGAACATTCAAAATTGTCTCCTTTAGTTATCCTGAAGAATACAGTGCATCATCTTTATCTATAGTCACCCTTCTGTGTGGTGGCACACCAGGACTTCTTGTTCCTGTCCAACTGTAACTTTATTTCCACTGACCAACGTTTCCCTGGCCCTCTCTCTCCCTACTGTCCCCAGCCTCTGGAAAACAACATTCTACTCTCTGTTTCTATGAGGTAACGTTCAACATATGGATGGTATCATGCTGTTTTTGTCTCTGGCTTATTTCAGTTAACGTGATGTCTGTGAGTTTGTTCACAAGTGATAGAATTTCATCCGTTTATGTCTGAATAGTATTCCATTGATTTTTTTCCCATTTAACTCTATAAACCAAGTCAGATCAGTGGAATCAGACACTCAAGATATGTGTTTTATATTTTTACAAAATCTAAGGGAAAGGGGGGTTTCTCTTTGACCCAGTGTTGCACTGATAGAAAAGGAAAAAAACAATGCATTCTCATCTATGGTATTATTTGCCTCTAGCAATGTTTCCCAAAATGAATTCAACCCCTCCCCCCACCACTCCACACACACACACACACACACACACACACACACACTTTAGTGGCATGTTAATTGACATGAAAATGGAGTATGAGGTCAAACATGTTTGAAAATGCTGGGACAAAGTTAAAAAGGTGTATTCACTGCAGGACTTCTCAGAGCTCTTCCACTGTGAATCTATGATGTATGAACAGTTTTTCACACATGTATTGGTACAGATACTTTTCTTCTTTCTTCCTTTTCAAGTGATCTCTCCAGGATAATGTTCCAGCACAATGAATGTAAAAAATGTTGTCCAACTCCATTGCCATTCCATCCCACTCCACTAGGCCATACTGCCATCTGTCTTCTCAGAACTCAGGCTAAAACCTGGCTGGGAAGACCAGATTCACATGAAAGGAAAGCAAGGCCGAAATGGGTTGGCCAAGAGACTGTTCTATTTTTAGGCCTGCTCCAAGTGTATACCAGAAACTTATTACCTTGATAGTGCCGTTTGACTAGGAACTTCTTCCTCTCCTGCTTTACTGTAATGACAGAATTTGAAGCAACCTATTTCAATGTAAAGTGTATCATCGAAGCATTCAGGAGAATTGGGGCTGGGTCCTTGCTACTTGTCTCCTCATATGAACTCTGTTGAGGAAGTTTGTGAAAGACCTCCTTGAGAGTTTGTAGTGGTTATTAACAACCTTGTCACCAACTGACATTTTATTCTTATCGCTTTCTCAGCAGTGACAAGTGACAAGAATTGGCACCTGTTGTTTACAAAATCATATGTGGGGTTTCGTGGATTAATAAGCATTTTCATGCTGGCACCAAGTCAGTAATGTGACCTCAGTTTTTCCTCCATGGATTTTTTTCCTTCATTGAGGCCTGACTTGGCCTTATGCTTTCCTTCAGACACTTTGATTCAGGCGTTTATAGTACTGATTAAAACACATGTTACTGCTTGGATGCACGTCTATAATGTCAGCACATGGGAGGCTGAGGCAGGAGGATTGCTGTGAGTTTGAGGCTAGCCTGGTCTACATAGTGAGATCAAGGCCAGCCTGAACTCAAAAAATAAATAAAATAAAATGAAATACCTGACACGAAGCCAAGGCATTGGAAGTACTCATCTTTTTAGAGAATGAAAAGTGAGTATTTTTATATATCTGATGAAAAGTATGCTACCTCTTTATTGTCATCCTTTCCCTTATGATTCTCTAGAGATACCACTGCTTTTTGTTTTTTTTTACAAAAGGAAAAAATGTCCTTTTTCCCTGGACAGACAATTTAGGAGGAACTCACTATGTTTGCTGACAACCACATGATAATGCCATTGGCAGTCTGAGTTCGGTATTCCATACTGGGAGTGCCTACACCTCCTCTGTCACCAGCAGAGCAATTGGGAAGGTATCATCGTTCTCAGGGCACAGAAACTGTTAGAGAAGAAGGGTGAAAGTATGAAAACACTGACTACCAGCCCCAGATTTCTCTACTGAGATCCAAGTCCTCATCTCCAGAGGCCTCCTGAATGTGTCTGGCTGTTCCACAGGCCCCTCAAACACAAAATGACCACAACTAGATTCCTTAACTCCACTCTTCAAGCCCAGCCTATTTCCTCTTTAATTTCTCATCTCATTAAATAACACCGATCTGAATCCTAGCAGTCATCTAGGACTTTTACCCTTTCCCTCATAAAACACATCCAGTGTCTCATCCCAGTCAGTTTCACTTCCTAAATAGTTCTTGAATCTATCTTGCCCATTGCCCCAGTACACGTACCCGCCATTGTCTCACGTCAGTCCTAACTCCTCTCTACACAGAACAACTGCAACAGTCTCTTCTTGTCTTTCCTCTGAACAACCTTCAGAAGCTGTCCTCAGAACAACAATTTAGAAGTTTCTTTCTAAATTCCTGTCTCTCCATGTCACCCCCTATAAATCCAGCCTCTTTACCATAACACTGAAGGCCTTGGAAAGTTGAACTGTACCTTTTCATCCTTTTGCCTATCTACATAAAAATGTCTTAGCCCTATAGGCCCTGGTATATCACGTGTTACTTCCTCCTAGTCCAGGCTCACCTGGCCAATCTTGCAAAATTTACCCAGCCTTACTGTTTCTGCCAAAGTGCTACCTTCCCTCAATCCTTTTCTTACCCACTCTCAGCTACAGGCATCTTCTGTGTTTCCCATGATGTTCTAAACACATGTCTATTGCAATACACAACCTGTTCCATTTTAATCATTTGTGCGTGTCTCTCCCACCAGACTGAGTCTTCCATCTTAATCAGCTTTGAACCAACTACAGAGGGAAATAAAACAAAAGCATCCAAAAAGCCTCCTAAATAATTCGGTGAAATGGTAAAGTCCAGCAGCAGTTCTATATTTTTAGCTTTTTAGTTGAAGATAGTTACAGATTTACATGCAATTATAAGAAATAATTTGGGAAGAAACCTGCAAATCCTTTATGTGAAGTTCCCCAGTGGTAATATCTTGCATTAGTATAATATCACAACCAGGAAATAAACCTTGACAAATCCAGTGATTTTTTTTCAGATTTCACCAGTATTATGTGCAAGCCATTTTCAAGGACATGAGTGGGCCTGGAGCAAAGCTATCTTTGAATGTAGATGACTTACTTCGCTCATGCCCCCAAGGATAACTGAAGTTATGTACCCAGATCTGTCACTTTGTTGATCCACTTTGAGCTTGCTTTCAGCAAAGCCTTTTGCCTTTCTCCTACTTCTTTCATTCTGTATTTGGACACTTTGCCTAAGAGCAAATATCTACACTGATTCCTATTATATTTCATTTTGTTAGTTTCAGCCATTGCTTAAGTCTGGTGAAATCTTTTTGAGTCTTCATCTTCTCATCCAATTTATCATCTATCTCTCCAAGTTGTGCGTTATCTGAAAATCTAAGAAGCATGTCATTGATTCTTATCCGGAGCATTGATAAAACTGTCAGACAGTCTTGATCTTTGCTGAGTAAGATACTAGGCAGGTATTTAAATGCTACATATGAAGATTGTATATGCACAAAAAAGTATCTGCATAAAACTGTAGGTATTAAAAACACATTTTATGTATTCTGCTTATAATTATATATAACTAGATATAAAGTGACTAGAATCCATAGAGGTAGAAAAAGCATGTAAAACAAAATTAAGGTGGAAGTTTTAACAATAGTAATAAAAGATAACATTTACCAAGTGACTTGGCAAGGCACTATTACAAATAAGACTTACATGAATTAACATATTTAATACTCATCACCATGCCATGAGTTAGACACTTTTATTATTATCCATTTGGCTACAGGGGAGAAAACCAGGATCTAAAGCAATTAAGCAAAATGATCAAAGATAAAAATGATAATACAGAAACACTTAACCTGCTAGAATATAAAATAGGTAAAATTCTTGACATAACATAGGGAAGGGCTTTCTGAACAAAACCCTAATTGTACAAGAAATAATATCAAGAATCAACAAATGGAACTACTAAAAATTAAATCCAATTTAAAAATAAAAAGCTTCAGGGGCTGGGGATTTAGTTCAGTGGCAAAAGCGCCTGCCTGGCAAGCGCAAGGTCATGAGTTCAGTTCCCGGTACGGGAGAAAAAAAAAAACAAAAAAACAAAAAAAATAAAATAAAAAGCTTCAAATTAAATTTAAAAGCTTCTGAACAGCAAACAACCAACAGGGTGAAGAGACAATCTACAGAATGGGGAAAACATTTTCCAGCTATTCCTCAGACACAGGACTAATATCTCTAATATATAAAGTACTCAAAAAATTAGAAACCCCCCAAAATAAAAGACTTAAAGTGGGCAAGTGAAATGAATAGATACTTTTTAGAAGAAGTACAAATAGCCAATAACTAAATTTAAAATGTTTGATATCTCTGACCATTAGAGATATGCAAATTAAAACAATGATGAAATCTCATTTTACTCCAAAAAATGGCCATCATCAAGAAATCAAATAATAACAAATGTTGCTGAAGATATGGGGGAAAAGAAACCCTTCCACACTGTTGGTGGGAATGTAAACTACTGTTTACATTTACTGAAGATATGGGGGAAAAGAAACCCTTCCACACTGTTGGTGGGAATGGTACAACTACTATTGAAATCAGTATAGAGATTCCTCAAAAAACTAAAACTAGAAATTCTACTCAACCCAGATATATCCCTTCTAGGTACTTTCTCAAAAGAGTTAGACATTATATTACAGTTATACATGTATACCCATGTTTATAGCACCATTGCCCATAATAGCCAAATCTTGGAAATGGCCTCTATGTCATCAGCAGATGAATGGATAAAGAAAATGTGGTAGATATACACAATTGATCACTAAACTGCCATAAAGATAAATTTGAGTCCTTTGTAGGAAACTTGATCCACTTTGAGACAATAATATTAAATGAAACAAATCAGACATAGATGCTTAAATGTCGTATGGTTTCTCTTTGTGAGAAACACAAAGTATGAATAAATTAAAGAAAAAATAAAATATATATAATGAGAAACAGGAAGACAAATCTTTTGCAAATGGGAAGAGGACCAAGATGGAGGGAGGGGGGAAGAAGAGGAGAGAAGGGGACCTAAAAATAATTTAAGAGAGTTAAATACATGTACCGACTCCTCATGATGAATACAATCAATACATACTGCAAACATGTACTAATAAAAATTAAAATACACACATACAAAGCAATTAAGTAGGCTCCCCCCAGCTGTAGACATGCTAAGCAGCAAATGCCAAGCATTTTACATGTAGCATCTCACAGGACAGAGTGAGGAAGTTAAGTGTGTGAGGTCCAGAGTAAAAAGAGCTGGGGACAGTTCTCTCTGAGCCTGGCATGGTGGGCATTCCTGCAATCCTAGCACAGTGGAAGGCTGAAACAGGAGGATCTCAAGTTTTAAGCATGCGCAATTTAATGACTAGGGAGACCTTGTCTCAAAATTTAAAAAAAAAAAAAAATGGCTTGGAGCGTAGATCAATGTGAAGGCTGTGTGTTCAATCCCCATTACTGAAAAAATTAAAAACCTTCCCTGCCTCTGCCAATTCCTGCTTGTATGGCCACTGTGTTTATCACTTTATTATTTGAATAACGAAAAAGTAACAGTAGCAAGTTCATAGGGTTATTAGCAAGTATTTTAGGTGAAACACTTAGCATGATGTTGGCATAAAGGAAGAGGATAATAAATGTCAGCAACTAGTATTTTTCCTGACAGGAACCATTTCAAGGATGAGGAACTTAAAGTTTAAAGATTACCTTTAAACTTAAAGTTTAAGGGCTTCCATCACTTTTCCAAAGTCCTACAGTGGTTAATGGGTGGAGAGGCCTAATGCCTGCTCTTAACCACTACCCTCTATGCCTCTACAGTGTGATTTGAGCCTTTAGGGAAGAAGACTGGGGCACCACAGGAAGATAAGAGGGACACTGAACCCAGTCCGGGAGGAACGGAGTTAGGGTGGGCTCCTAGATGAGATGAGGTTCAGCTAACTTGGGAAATCACACAAGAATTGGGCTGAAAGGGCAATGGGGTAGCACAGAAGTAGAGGCTCTAGGCAGAGTGGAGCTATTTTATCCCCAGCTACAAGCTTGTCAAAAACACGGTGAAATGGGAAGCAGGTCCAGGGAACCTGGATACGGAGAGGGATGAAGGCAAATGGCTAACCGCGCCCTTGCTCCATTGGGCAATCAAACGGCATCTTGTAGTTACGGGACTTGTCATGCCTTTCTCCCAGGGAGTCTTTCTTTTCCAGTTTGCCCTTCAGTTCTTCTGTGCTTACCTGAATTAGGCCCAGACGGATGAATTCTCTCCATGTTCCTTCCTTTTGAAAGATTAATTCTTCATGGCAAACATGAGGCTTCCAGCAAGTGCCCAGGGGACTGCATTCCCCATCTCGTTTCCCCGTTCCCCTCTTTGGCTTTGTGATCTATTTCCAGATGGCTCCCAACTTGCATGAGTTCTGCCTTAGCCACCTGGTGTAGATGTGTCTTCTCTGCCTTCTTCTTGAATCTGTGCATCTTCAGTCTGTGCCCCTTCTTGAGCTAGCAAGTTCCATATGTTTGTTTACTCTCTACTAACTAAAAATGGGCTGCTTGTTGTCTCTGACTTAATCTCCTTATATTCAAAAGCTATTCCATTGGTATTAGAATTCTCGGCTTCAGTCGGTGAGTACTGACACTGCTGTGATGAATCCAGCCACCCAGTAATGCCATTCCCTGGTGGTGGACCCTTCTCTGTCAATTCAACTGAGTCTAGAAGCCACAGAGCCTCCCAAATTTTACCTGCACATACCTTTCAGCAGCCAGCTTCTCCTGTAACCAGATCACATTGTGACACTTTGTGCACCGTGTTGAAGGCATCCTCATTTCCAACTACCAAAACTGAGCAATATCTGTCTCTCCACTATCCTTTGTTCCCTCTTGAACAACAATGCTCATAGGATCTCTTTAACTAGAACATCACCTCCACTGAGGGCAAATTTTATAATGCCTGGACGTTCACTTTTAAGGAATCTTTATGTCAGTCAATGGAACAACTAGCAGTAGCCTCCACATTTGAACATTCATCACTGTTATTTTAACTGTTGCAGATGTGGAGGGCGAGGGAATGTGACAGCACCCATTCAAGAAAAGCAACCAATTCAGTGAGACACTACCAACACAGTGATTGACAGATTTGCTTTGTTTGTGGTCTTGCTGTCTGGCATGCAATCAACAAACATTTATTGAATACTTTCAACTTCCAGGAACCCTGGTGCTTCAGAATGTCATTTTTATTTGCTGTAGCTGCTTTCTGTTTTTCTAAAGCACAGCTGCTGAAGCTTCTGTCATCCAGCTTTTGTGCTATTTCTTATGCCACTGCTGACCTCCAGCCTTCCCTGACTTCTGATATGTAGTGGACACTACCAGGTGCTGGCTGTGGCCTCAGAGCAGGACCAGCTTTTTGAACCCCATATCTTCCCCACTTTTTGACCTTCTGTTGGCCTCTGCGGGGCTCTGGCCCTGACTGGTGGAGTGCCCTGGTAATTTCAATCTTGTGATGAGTATGAGTTGCTATATTTTCTGGTTCTTATGCCCTGGCCACTGAACTCCACACTCTCATCTTACTGTTGATTATCGAATACTTAATCTATTAGCACTAAACAAAAATAAATGTTTATAAGCAGAGAATAGGATAGTAGTTATCAGACTCTAAGGAGAGTAGCAGGAAAAGGAAGAAGGAGAGGTTCGTTAATGGGTATAATGTTACAAGTAGGTAGACCAAGAAGCTTCGGTGTGCCATTGCATAGTAGAGTAACTATACACAACAATAATTTACTGTGTATTTCTCACCAACCAAAAGAGGAGATTTTGAATGTGTCACCACAAAAAAAATGATGGTTGAGGGAATAAACATGCTAATTGCCATGACCTGATCATTACAGTGTACATATGTATCAGAACTTCCCATTTTACCCCATGAATTTGTACAATTATTGTGTCAATTAAAAATAAAACCAAACAGAAAGAAATGAGACCATTTTATTTGAAAAAGCAATTTTATTAAGCTGAGGATGCAGCTCAGTGGTGACACAGTGCACACACAGAAGGACCCACGTTTCTTCCCTCTGGGCTAGCACAGAGCAATGTGATGTGGAAAGAATGGCGGACATTATCTAAGATGACGAGAGAGTCGTGGGCAGCTTGGAAAGGGCCTTGTGCATGTTGTGCAGGCAGCCCTGAAGGAGGTCCCTGCACGTCAGGCCAGTGCAGAGCACAGTTTTCATCCAAGTGAACTAATTCACTGTGCAGGCTACCGGCTGTACAGTTGCAAGTGGAGTGAACTTTCTCTAATCTAATGATAATAGTAATATAATAGTTGACACATATGCACTCATGTATTCGACAAATATTACAGAGTGCCTCTGATGTACCAGCTACCTAGTAGCTACGCATCTCTGTCCTCCAAAAGTTTACATTCTAGAGGAGAACAGAAAATAAACATGTAAACAAAAATACTTTATAATATAATTTTAAACGTGTAAAGATAACTAAACAGAACATTAAGATGGAGAATAACTGATCACGCTATTTTAAGTAGAGCACCAAGGAAAGGCCTTCTGAAAAAGTGAGCTGAGATCTTAATGGTGGTAAGGGGACTCCCAGGCAAAGATGTGGGGAAGCCCTTTTCCGGACAGAAGGGATTTTAAAAACACTTCTCACTCATGCCCCTAACAAACCCAAGAACCTATGTCTCTCAAAACACATCTGTACTATTAATAGTACAAATAGTGGGCTCTGTAATTCCAGTCTGTACTGGAAATTCCAATCCTGTGATGGGTATGAATTTCCATAACTCCAGCACTTAGGAAGACTGAGGCAGGGGGACTGCAAGTTCAATTCCTACCTGGGCAACTTAGTGAGATCCTGTCTCAAAAATTTCAAAAGGCTTTTCGGATGTAGTTCAGTATGAAGGCCCTGGATTCTTCCTCAGTACACTGAACAAACAGGAGCTGGGGATGTAGCTCCGTGGCAGGGGTGCCTTGGTACTGAAAATGAAGTGTATCCCATCTTACCATTTCTTATGCTAAGGGAAATAGCTGATCATAGCCCTCATGAAGTGGGTGTTGTGGTGCTGTGTTTTATTTAGGGCAGATTCTGAATACAAGGCAAAAGAAACCTTAGACACCAAACACATATTGTTGCAAATTTGCATGTTTGGATGTGAGGACTAAGGCAGGAAACAATAATTTATGAAGCTGTCTAACATAGACATGTGTAGTTTCGGGAGGTTAGGCAGGTTTGGCTTGGAATTCTGGCTCAGCGCTTACTAGCTGGGTGTCCTTTCGCCAGTCATTTAATCTCTGAACCTCTGCTCCTCATCACTAACAATGAAGTTTTATAAGTTTCAAACATCGCAAGTACGAGGTATGAAAAGTGCCTAATGTGTTTATATTTAATAAGTTCTCAACAATGTTTAATATATCTCATTAGTAATAATATACATAGTGTTAATTAAGGGTCCTCAAGTTCCTCCCCTGAGCTCAGCACCATCTGAGCCCTATGAAAGCCATAAAAGAAGTATTAGAAATGGAAATTTGTGCATTTGAAGTACAGGGTATATTCAGCATATACAACACTCTGGGTTGAAGCCCTCAGCACCAAAAAAATTATTAAAATGGCAATTTGCTCTCATATTCACTCAGCTAGCAAGTATCAGAGCTGAGTTTTAACTCAATTCGATCTAATCCAAGCACCATACTCTTAACCACTGCATTTACTGCCTCTGCGCAATTATAAAAGTACTAGATCACACGATCTGAAGATGAAAGTGGGCACTGGTAGAGAAAGTAGCTGTTGTAACACACCCTGAAATCTTTTAGGCTCTGTGTAAGCTAAAAGGAGGGTGATGGTATTCCAGGCAGAAGAGCAAAGCATAGGTCGTAAGAGGGAACAGACTGAGCTGCCTTTCAGTTATGTTAGGAAAGAGATCATTAGTCTACCTGCCTCAAATCTGATGGCCCCCTCACATATCATCTCGTGTCTGCCCTCTTTCTTGCTCTTGTGAGGGACTAATTAATCTGTTGTTTGATCTCTTTTAGGCTCTTTGAAACCCTCCAGTCACTCTTTTGGTCTGTGTTTGGCCTTTTAAATCTCTATGTCACCAATGTGAAAGCCAGGCACGAGTTCACCGAGTTTGTGGGAGCTACGATGTTCGGGACATACAATGTCATCTCCCTGGTGGTGCTGCTGAACATGCTGATTGCCATGATGAACAACTCCTACCAGCTTATTGCTGTGAGTAAATTTGCTTTATTCCTTTTGAAAGTAAACCTAGAGCCATTGCACATCCCCAGCCCTTTTTGTTTTTTACTTTGAGACAAGGGCTCCCTAAGTACCTAAATTGCCCACGCTGGGTTTGAATTTGCAATCCTCCTGCTTCAGCCTCCCAGAGTGCTGAGATTACAGGTATGTGCCACTACACCCTGCTTAGTAGCTTTGCTGTAAAGGAGTATTTGTTTTCATTTCAGGAGGTCACACAGTAGCATGGAGCCATTGCAATGTCAATGAAAGTCTTTCTGTCTCAATTGATTTATATTAGACTCACTTGCTTCTTTTCAACACAATTTGTTTGGACTCATAGTCTGTTGCAGTGATGGTGAACCTTTTAGAGCTTTCCATAATAACAAACATCATGCTATGGCATGCATGCCATAGGTTCACCACCACTGGTTGAGTCTCAGTAATCTAGACTAGTGTGTGCCTGCTAATAAGATTTTCTTGCTATCTGTTGGGAAACTTTTTCAATCTTTGGATCCACTTCCATGCCCCAGTGAGGAAAACTCAGGGGTTATGTGTATAATTGGCTGCCCAATGTGCACTTCACTTATCCCTAGGTAAATTAAGCTAATGTATTTCTCAGTGTAAGGGAGCCCCATCTCCCTCTTTATAGTAAACATTTTCCAAATTGAGAATTCCATCAACAAGAATGATCTCAGAAAGAGATGGTTTGTTTTATTTATTTTTTTAATCAAGCATATA
Organism: Chinchilla lanigera; assembly: GCF_000276665.1. Classification (NCBI taxonomy): domain Eukaryota; kingdom Metazoa; phylum Chordata; class Mammalia; order Rodentia; family Chinchillidae; genus Chinchilla; species Chinchilla lanigera. The sequence goes on from NW_004955490.1 coordinate 4,013,624, forward strand.
AGAGTAACTGCATTCCACTGTGATTTTTAAAAACCACCATGCTACCATGTCAGTTATCAATGTTTATGACCATAGACTACAAATAGTAAAGTAGACGATATGGGATCAGTTCAGGCCCTATGTTGGTTTTTGATGATGAAACTTTGGCATGTTTTCTTATATATAATCTACCTATCATTTCTAGGAATGAAGTATTAGCATCTAGAAATGAAGTGTCAGCAAAGGAGTTACCTGAGGTCCAGCTTAGCTGTATATCACTGAATTTGGATATTTAGGTCCTAATAAAATGCTAGCTCATCCCCATGGGTCAGTCTGTTGCTAAAAGTGCTATAACACAGAAAGCACATGATAAAAAGACCTAAGTCTTATCTTCCTTCCTAGATGTTAATTCTCAGATTTGGTTTGCCACAATGAGTCATCTAGCTTATAGGAAAAAAAAAAGCTTAAATTATTGGACACACACAGAGTACATATTTCTAGAATGTTATTGCTAATAGTGAACATCTGGACTACATTTTCACTAAAATTAGTACCAAAGAAGAATGGATATATGTTGCAGTAGATTTTTATTTTTTGGAAGTACTTTCTATAGTTTGGATTTGTCTCTCAAAGGCTCATGTGTTAAAGGCTTAGTCTCCAGCCCATGGTGCTACTGGGAGATGGCAGAACCTTTAGTAAGTAGAGCCTAGTGGGAGGAAGTTAGGTCATGGGGCATGCCCTTGAAGGGTATTGTGACACCCTACCCCCTTCTTCCCTCTCTCTTTGATTTTCAACTGTTCTGAGGTGAACAAGCTTCCTTGTAATGGACTCCTGTCATGATGTGCTGTGCCCCCAAAGGTCTAAGGCAATAGGATCAAGCAACCATGGACTGAAACCTCTGAAACCATGAGCCAAAAGTATAATTGTTCTCTTTCATAAGTTGATTTTTCTCAGGTATTTTGTCACAGTGAAGAAGGTTGACTAACTAACATCAGTCAATTTATAGAATTTCTGTCATTGGAAAGTTTAAAAATTATTGTATATGATTGTCTACTGGGATGGTTTAGATCCTACATGCCTAGGTGATAGAAAAGAAAGTGAATATAGCAGGAAAAAATATTAGGAGTTTAAAAGCCATACTATAATCCTGGTTCTATAATTTCTAACAAAGTGATGCTTGTTGGATAACTTACTTTCCCTTCTTGAGCTTCTATTTTTTCATCCCAAATGTTAGAGAATTTTCAGGAATTGTAGGAATTGTCTTTAATATTCTCACAAGATATGTGAGTCTGCATGTCTACAGATGAACAAGATAGACTTGCAAGATCCTTTCTGTCTCTGAAATTCTGTTCACATGTGATATATTTGAAATGAAATGCAATTCAATTTTGTTTTTTCACTACCTTTCTCTCTTTTTCATTCAAATCCAATGAAACCAAACCTTCTGATATGACCTGTGCTTACTCCTAGACTGTTTGTAGAAGGGGACAAAGGCAGGCATGGCATCTCAGGGGTTGGTTTTTCCACTCCGTATGCCTATGCCTATGTAAGTATGTACAAACTCTTAAAGATGCCAATAATTATGCTAAGGTACTTGTAGTTTTCTCACTATATACTTGGCAGTTGATTACTTCTAATATCAGTAGGAAAGACATATTTTCTTATCACCAAATGCAGGGATGTTGTGTTTCCCACTGAGTTCAGCAATACTTCCAGGAAGGGTAGAACGCATCAACACTAGCCTTCTTGTTACCACCTGCTGATGGTAGGTTTTGTTTTAATACCACCTAGTCCATCTGAAGAATACACCTCAGCTCCTGTCTGCAGGAAGGCAGCCTGGGGTAGATGGCCTGAATGGGGTGTATACCATCTCATACATCTGGGTGTAGCCAACAATTCTGAATACTCTCTGCTGTGTTGGGATTTCCTGGGAGCATACTGTTACCATTTGGAAATGAATCAAATGGGATGCTGATATTGAGCATCTGATTCCAAAAATATTTGGATCTGCATAAGTGGTAAAGTGGATCTACTTTCATTGTCAATATCTCTACTTCAGTAGCGAATATAAATTTTAAAAGGGCCCTGATACAGAGGAAAGACTACAAAGAGAGAAACCACTGAAAACAAATTTTTCCTACTTCAAAGGAATCACAGGCTGACCCGGTCTAGGAGAAATTCAGTTGTCAGTGTGTCTTACCATGAGTCTATTCAGTGTACATACAACTGCAGAGCTCAACAGATAATACCAATTCCTTGAAAGTGTGAGCTCTTTGTCAGTGTCCTATGTAGGATTTAGAGCTGCTAGTGAAGCGTATCTCAGGCTTTGTAACAATTTGTATTTCTATGCTACCAGAGGCTCTATTTCACTGGTGTGTAGAGTTATACTCAAGATATGGTGAAGCTGGGATCACTCCAGGCTTGTGTTCTATGTTCCAAGCCAGTATCAGCAGATGCAGCTGATCATCCTGTATATCATCTTCATCATCATCATCATCATCATCTGCAATTAACAGTGCTTTAGTCCTCTATTTATCTCTCTCTCCAGTTTTTTGTTATTCTCTGTGACACTTCTTTCAGCACAGCCACCTGTGGCTACTGTTCTTGATGCATGTGCACAAGTTACATCAAGCAAAACTGCTCTTGATGCTATTTTAATCAGATTCACTCATTACAAAATATTAGGTGAGAGAGATGGACTGGTCCCATACAGTTCACTTACCTTAGGCCTCATTCCCAACCTCTGTCCCACCCACAAGGGACATCATTGTTGCCTGAGGTTGAGTGTCACAAAACGTGGGGTTCGTGATGACCTGTAATCAAGCCTCATTCAGTAATTTCACAAGAATCCTTGGCTTCATTGGCTGCTGTGTACTGTGCACTCTAACGTAGACAATGAGTAAGCAGCATGTGCCTCACTGAGTCACAGCTGCTGCATGGCTTGAGGACAGCCCAAATTCAGTATATAATACTGGTGGCTTCTCTTAGGGTAGCAGCACTTGGAGGTTCAGATGATGAATGAACTCTCTCGCTGCACAAAATAGCCATGCCAATAATGCATTCATCCAAACAAACTTAGCACTGCAAGAGAGGGCCATTGCACACCACTGAGGTGCCAAGAAGGGCAGGTGGTCTCTCCACCCTCCCTGGGATTTGGGACCAACCTCAGATTCTCAAAGCTCAGAGAAAAAGGCAGCACTTCACATACTACAGTGCTATATTTATCCTCTAACCAGGATTGATAATCAACTGCTATACACTGATATGGCTGCCCAGTTGTTAAAATATTAGAAATAGTTCCATACCAGTTGGCAAATAGCGGCCATTCCAGGTGTTCTCCATAGGACCTGCTCAGACCCTCCACAATCTGGAAAGCTAAAGGAACATCTGGAACAGCAGGTAGTATCCAGGACCCTGCTCCAGTACTATAGCTGGCGCATATTCTGCTGGATTGGTTTCTTAAACAGTCACTGTAGTATGAAGAACCCTAAGGTGCTCCCCCTAGATTTCCCACCCTAATCAACAGGACTATGACTATGATGAGATAGCATACTTGTGATTATGTTACAGGTCATGGCCCTTGGGATTCTGCAGATGTATTAAGGTTACTAATCATGGAGACTATCCAGGTGGGCCTAATCTAATCACATGAATCCTTTAAAAGCACTTTTCTCCAAGTGGTGGTGGAAGAGGATATTAGAGATATCAAGCACGTGGAAAGCTTCATGTTTTATTGTTGGCTTGAAGATGGAGGGAGCCATGTAGTAAGCAATTAGAAGCCTCTAAGAGATGTGCCTGGCCCCTGGTGAACAGCCTGCAAGACAGTGGAAATGTTGGTATTACAACTACACAGAAATGAATTCTGTAAACAATGTAAATGAACTTGGAAGCAGATTCTTCTTCAGATAAGAATTCAGCCACATCGATACCTTGATTTCAGCCTTGTGAAGGTCCATGTTACTGGAGTGGAGTAGGAAAAGGGGAGAGAAATAGAACATGAGGTCAGAGTGGTAAAGAGGGTAAGGGACAAATCACTCAGTGCCCCATGGACAATTAAAAGCCGTTGGTTTCCACTCTGGGCGAGAGAGGGTATGAGCCATAGGAGCTTGGAATCAAGTCTAAAGAGAAATGTCTGACATGAGTAAAATAAAAAAAGCATGATTACCATGACTGTATGAGTAGTGATTATCAAAAGGAGGGTTTTGAGCAGAAGAGGTACATAATCTAGCTTACATTCAATAAAATTGCTGTGTCTGATAGACTGAAGTTGGGTACGAGCAGAGATAGAGACCAATTATGAAGCCATCACATTGACCCAAAGAAGAGCTAGTGTCGACTTGGACCAGGGTGGTCATGATGCTTATGAGATGCAATTAGAATCTGTATATATTTCAAAGATAGATCCAATTTTCTGATAGGTTCAGATGTGGGATGCAAGCAAAAGACAGGAGACAAGGATAACACCAAGGATTTTTGGTCCAAGTAACTTGTAAGTATAGAGTTGCCCATTATTAAGAGGGAGAAGAGTGGGGAAGGAGCAGGCTGGGTGGAAGAGGAGAAGAGAGATCCCGAATTGACTTTTAGACCGGTGGAGTTGGCTATGTGTATTAGATAACAAAAGGGAGATGTTGAGTAGGTAGTGGTCTACAAGTCTAGAAGACAGCTCCTGACTGAGATACCGGGAATCATCAGCACAGGCCTAGTGTTTAAATCCATGGGCCTCAATAAGAGATCACTAAGGGAGTTAGGTGTGGATAGAAAAAGGAAGAGAATCAACAACTAGGCCTGGGACATGCCAATGTTTAGAAGTTGGAAAAATGAGGGTAGGTTGCTGAGAGACTGAGAACAGCTAGAGAGATAGGAGAAGATGTAGCTATGTAGAGGATAATGCAGTATGTTATAACACTATATTATTCCCAATATGCTAGTAAGTGGGACTGTCTGGATTTGAATTGAGAAAGTCTAACTCCAAGACCCCGACACAGAACCATGAGACCACTGCACTGTCATTCTGATCTTTACCTTAAAGACACAAGGCATCTGAGCTACACTTGCACCACAAGCATCTTGGGTGCTTGTAGAACAATTTCTTTCTGTTCCTAATCATAACACAACTCTAAACTGTGTCGTCTTCTTGTTCCATCAGTTACAGTGATGAAAACATTTTGTTATAATCCTGAGGGAACAAAAGGCCTACTATCTGACCTAAATTCTTGCAGGATATGACCACTGATACTATGTGTGTCTGTCTTAGCTTCCAAAGGTTATTTTTTAAGAAAACAGAAGATTATGTAAATCCTGTCCACACCATGAAAACTACAATAGTCTAAAGAACAGTAGACCCCTCTTTTCAGGTGAAAGAGTTGCTCAATTGAAACTATAGGAATTTTCTGAGGTTGGCAGAGCCATTTCAGATTTTAATAATGGTCTCTTTCCTTCGGGATGCCCTCAGGCAATCTCAATATTCATTTATCTCAGCTTCTGCTTTTCCCTATTGCCAAACTATTGTCTGGAGTCTGATCAATGACTGCTTGCTACATTTCATTAGAGGAAGCAAACATTTGGAACCACCAAGAGCATTTTAGAAGTGCCCCACTTCCCTTGCATACATATACCCCTTGCATACCTGCTGATAATTCCATTTCAATCCATACCTACATCTTCTGGTAGGTTTTGTAAAAGGCAAAAGAGATAAGTGCCAGAAATGATCTAAGAAAAAGATGCAGATGATGCCATTAGGGAGCTTGGAATCAAGTCTAAACAGAAATGTCTGACATGAGTAAAATAAAAATAGCATGATTACCATGACTCTATGAGTAGTGATTATCAAAACCACAGGCCCAAGAATAGTCAGACTGCCGGGATTTGAAATTTGGACTGCCACTTTGCATAGTTTTGGGTAATTTGACCTCTTTCTGCCTCTTTGATTTCTGTGTGAAATGGGATGATAATTAGGTTTTTCATCTGCTACCCACTCAGATCCATTTCCTGCCCATTTCCTGTTTCAAGAGAATTACATTCTCTACAAGCCTGTGCCCTTTAGCTCCTGGTCAGATTTGACAAACCAGAAGGTGGGAGGAAGGGAGAAGCTGGAATATTCCTTCCCTATCTGCAGCCTCACTTTTTATGATGCTTCCAGCCACAGCTGTATCTTCTCAGGAACTCACTTCCAAATGCCATCAGGCATCCTCTTTCTCCTTGGCCCTAGCTTTTGCATGGGGGTTCAAACTTGTCTCTAGTTCCTTCCAGAAAGTCCGAGTCTTCTGGAAGACTCTTCCTGTTGCTCCTCAAACTAGGGATAAGAGGGGCTTCCTGTTTTTGCTAAACTCTGAGTTTGTTCCATTGCTCTCCATTTCAGTTCTCAGCTTTTCCACCATCCAAATAACTGATTTCTGTGTTAAATTTTCGAGGTTTGAAAGAGTGCATCCCACTTTCCTGGCTGTACTCCACCCAGTATCTGTCTGACTGGATTGTTGTGAGGTGGATATAGGAAGTATAAAGAGAACTGATCCTTGATGGGTGCGTCGTATTTGAAAAGACAGAAAAGTGAGTGCAGGAGTTGAGCTCTCATTTTGGGCAGGGAAATAGCTTGCACATCAGCAGAGACTGGCCTAGTGTTGATTGGCAGCCAAAAGAATTTTAGGGGTTGGATTCCCTCCTTTCTGCCTCCTATCCCTTGATTCCTATGCAAACTATCTTTTCCAAGGGAAATGAAGTCTTCTCTGCCCAAACAGGGAATACCCTCAGGCAATGCCAGAAGTCAAGTCTCTTAAAGCTGAATGACAAGGTTCCCTTCTACCTCTTAAAACATACTAAGAGGAAATGAGGTCTGTTTTTGTGGCTTGTCATGCCCACCTTTTGGGCCGTAATATTGTTGTCTGCCTGGCTCAGCCCAGCACCCTGGCCTACCTATCTAACTTGGACAAGCCCCATACACTGACCTTTAGATACAGGCTAAGAGATAAGAGCTTGTCTAAGGAATAGGGAGTTCAATAATGAGAATGTAATGAATGGGAATACCTGGCATATGGCTAAGTCTTTATTAAATACCAAGCACTGAACTAAATGTTTTCTATTATCATTATAGTATTATTAATAATTACCATTTCTTGAGCATGCAAAGCACTTTTAGTGCATATTATCTCATGAAATTCTCACAATGATTTTATGAGATAGGCATTACTATAGGTGAGGAAACAGAAGCACAGATATTAAAATGATTTGCCCAAGGGCACACTTTTTATATTTTATTAACATGTACAAATTGTAGATATTAATGAGGCTTCACCACATGCAAACATGTACATGATTAGAGTACACCAATCAAATTCAGTTTTCCTTTATCCATTCCTCTACCCTTCTCAATCTCTAGCAGTCACTATTCTACAGTCAAGTTAACATATTTTACCTTCCACATATGAGAGAAAAACATACGGTACTTGTCTTTCTGTGTTCGGCTTATTTTACAGAGTGTAATGTTCTCTACTTCCATGTATTTTGCTGCGACTGACAGGATTTCATTCTTTTAATGACAGAACAATATTCTACTGTCTACATATAGTGTATCTTCTTTATTCATTCATCCACTGATGAGCATCCAAGTTGATTCTGCATCTCAGCTATTGTGAACAGTGCTGCAATAAACATGGTAGTACAGCAGTCTCTTTGGTGTGCTGACTTCATTTCCTTTGGATACATATGCAAGAAGTAAGTTAGCTGGCAGTTTTATTTTTATTTTCTGAAGAACCTCCATACTCTTCTCTATAATGGCTATACTAATCTTCATTCCCAGAAACAGTGTATAATTCTTTTTTTCTCCATATCTTTACCAGCATTTGTTATTTTTGTTTTGTTTCTTTGATAACAGCCAAAGACACATTCTTGATAAGGTCTGCCTAACCCAAAGTACAATAATATTACACTACCTCCTTTCCTGCCTACATCACATGTCCCTAATTTCAGATACTCACATTGTACTCAGCCCCCCCCCAACTGCAAACTTCTCTCACTTCATCCTTTGATTTTGTTCATTGCTTCACTAACTGTCCCATGGACTCTAACCAAAGGTGTCCTCTCTGAAACTTTTCCCTTCGTTCTGGAGACTAAGTGCCTTATTTCCTAACCTGAGATGCCCTACTGTCACACCCACCTCCAAGCTCTCTTTTTCTCTTTTTGTGTGTCTATTAGATTTAAGACATCCCATCTCTCCTCAACTCTGTCCCTAGCACTGTCCCAGCACTGTTCATTCTCCAAATGAACAGTCAGGCAACTTGCTGACGACTACCACAGCAACAGAGGGTAAACAGTCAGCCACTGAACTCATGTGCTTGGAAAGAACTCCTCATTCAACTTGCACATTCTGCCTCGGGACATCTCATCCCTTTTCTTTCCCAAACCACCCTTGCATGCCTAAAGCTTCTCTTGACATTATATCTACACCAGCAAATGGGCTGTCCAACATTCAGCTTTGGGGGAGAAGGATAGAGCATTCTGTCTGCAAATGTGCAGGAAATACTAATCAAAGGCTAATTTTCAGAGGTCCACATTCTGCCTGAGCCTGGCCTGGCTCTCCCCCTAGTGGTTCGATACAGAAACAGCTTTCTTCATCATTCTGTATCATTCTTACCCACTCCTGGTTTTGTCAGTGAGCTGTCTGAAAGTCCAAATCTGCTGAGGATGAAAGCCTGTTGCCTCAAAATTCTCACAGTGCACTTCAGCAGGTCTCCGGAGAAGCAGCTGCTGCTTCCAGGAGCAGAAAAATAGTTTATGCCTGCTGTTACATGCTAATGATTTTGGTGACTGACATAGATGCAAGTGGGAATGGGAAGAGGACAAATGAAGTAAACTTCCTTCCCCTGTATTATCGGAAAACCAAACAGGGAAGACATTGGAGCTGTTCTTGCATCTCAGATTCACTTGCCCTGGGTGTGCATCAGGAATATCAATGGTTGTCATGAAGACTCTCGTGTAACTCAAACAAAACCAGAAACAGCTATGCCAGTGACAGGTTGGCCCGAATGCCCAAAGAATAACTTTCCTCAGCTGTAGCCTGTATTATTCATTCACTTAACAATAAATTCATGATAAATATCTCTTGAATGAAGAAATGAATGGATTTAACAAATATTTACTAAAATATGTCTACACACCACACCATAATCTTGCTACTGGGAATACCATAGGGGATAAGTGAACAAAACAGATGGGTCTCTGTTTACGGAGTGTACAATAACGGAACTATACTTTCAAACTTCACTCTTCACATGTCTTCATTTGCCTGAGGATCACCATTAAACTTTTTTAAAGAATCCTGGACTCCTTTGATAATCTGATGACCATGGACAGGAAAAGTGCACATATGAACAAATATACATAAAGTTTAGTGTAAAACCTCACAGGATTCACAGACACTCTCCCACTGCCATCCAGAAATTACTCACTTTAAGATTTTGATCCCTATCCAATGTGACTTGAACTGTTAGTAGGTCACTTATGACAGTGTCAATGAATAATCCAACCCTTAACTGAGATCCGGCTTTTAACTGCAGCCAAGCAACAAGAACTGCCATAGAGGAAATGCTCCTGAGGAAGACTGTGGAGCAGACACCAACAACAAAAAGAAATTGGAGGCCCTGAAGGAAAATATCACCATCATCACTGTTCTGCAGAGGATCAAATCAGTGCAATAGTTCTCAAGTCCAAAATGATTCAGCCTTTACATATAGTAGCAATTACAAATGGACATTCTGGAGATAAAAATGACGTATCTGTATTTCAAAAGATTTCAGAGCTGAGACATACAAAAATATTGTTCCTTGTGAGAGACCTGGCCTTTTTAAGGTCCAGTCTCTGAATGTTCTCTTCAAAGGCTGCAAACAACATTTGTAGACAATTCAAATGTTCATGGCTCAAAGGTCACTGTCAGAGAGTGTGATTCTACTTGGCCTCTGCCTTGTTCCCACAGTCCGTGTTCGGGATGCCAGGCATCAGTTGCCCAGAAAGCTAAATGAAACAAATGTTCTTTAATTTCTGAGCAGCTTGCAGTTTAAAATCCAAATGTGAGTTCTTAGTTATCAATATTAGGAAGGCTTTTCTCTCTTCCTATGCTCACTGAAGCCATGTGCCATAGCCTATCTCAAGGTAAGAAGCAGAATGGGCCTGGAAGTTCCTTTAACTACAACACAGAAGTCAAAATACCCAGAGGAGCATCAGAGGTTAAAAGCTGTTGTACTACCTGTCTTTTACTTGAGATCTGACGACAGAATTACATTCTCCCAGCTGTCAAGGTAAAAGAGGAAGTAGAAAAACATTTAAGAGCAAAAATAGGGAGGAAAGTGATTATATGAATCCTTTTTTTTTCAAAGGGTTTTTCTTTTTCTTTGCTTTCTTTCCCAACTTTCCCTGGGTAAATAAACTTAGAAGCACCTGGATCTATAAAATTGTGAACTAATCACAAGGACTTGGTGAGCAATATATTTGTCTCTCAGTGTCTCCTAATAAGCGAGGCATATCAGAAATCTCAGAATGAAAGAAAAGAATGTATGGTAGCCCTCTTCATTCATTAGTAATCAATGCCAGTTATTAAAGGTTTGAACTAATGGTATTAGAACCCTCTCAACTGACCCCAAAGATTCCTGGAGGTAGAGAAGTTTCCATCATCTAGTGAATCTTCTAGCAGGTTATGTCATAGGGTCTTTCATCTTAAACTTATTTCAAAGATTTCGTATACGCAAACTAATCGCCTCTGAGATATTGCATGCTGAAGTCACCCATCCTGAACCAGTACACAATTTTGGACATGTAGTAGGTTCTCACTTAATATGTACTGCCTAAATGAACAAATTAATGGATTTTAATGCTCACTGCTTCTCAGATTTGTTTAAGGTATGAAGACAGAGCGATCAACAAAGCTGGTCAAGCCTAAGCATATTGTATTATTAGTCAAGGGTTAGCAGGTTTTTCCTGTAAAAGGAGAGATACGTATTTTTACACTTTGTGGACTCTAAGATATGTTTCAACTATCCAGTTCTTTTTTT